>NW_006296624.1:637138-650356 GCF_000327345.1 Myotis davidii | reverse complement strand
AGTAGTTTTATGATATCATGTTATTACATTTAAGTCTCTAATCCATTCTGATTTTATATTTGTATATGGTGTAAGGAAGTGGTCCAGTTTTATTATTTTTTTGCATGTATCTGTCCAACATGCCCAATATCATTTAGTAAAGAGACTGCCTTCACCCCATTGAATATTCGTGCCTGCTTTGTCAGATTAATTAGCCATATAGGTGTGGTTTTTATTTCTGGGCTCTCTATTTTCTTCCACCGATGATCTATGTGTCTGTTTTTATGCCATTACCTTCGGTTTTGATTATTACGACCTTGTAGTGTAGTTTGATACCAGGAAGCGTGGTAACTCCAATATTGTTCTTTATTCTCAAGATTGCTTTGGCAACTGGGGTCTTTTGTAGCTCAATACAAATTTTAGAATTATTTGTTCTAGTTCTGTGAAAAAGTGCTATTGGATTTTTGATAGGGATTGCTTCGAATCTGCAGATTGCTTTGGGTAATATGGACATTTTAATGATGTTAATTATTTATATATATGAGCACAGTATATCCTTCCATTTATTTGTATCTTCTTTAATTTTTTGCCTCAGTATCTTAAAGTTTTTGAGTATAGGTGTTTTACCTCCTTTGTTAAATTTATTTCAAAGTATTTTATTCTTTCCAATGAAATTCTAAATAGGTTTGCTTTCTTAATTTTTATTTCCCATAGTTTGTCATTGGTTCTCTTCATAGTTCTCTACATTTTGTCATGCCATTGGCAAGTAATGTCAGTTTTATTAATTCCTTTGCAATTCAGATAACTTTTATTTCTTTTTGTTTGTTTGTTTGATTACTGTAACTAGAATTTCTAATATTATGTTGAATAACTGGGGAAAATGGACACCCTTGTCTCAGTACTCATCTTACAGAAAAAAGATTTCTGCTTTTCACCACTGAGTATGGTGTTAGCTCTGGGTTTGTCATATATGTCTTTTATATATTGAGGTATGTTCTCTCTAATGAGGTAAGAAAACATAAAAACTTTGCTGAGTTTTTATCCCAAATGGATGTTGGATTTTGTCAAATGATTTTTCTGCATCTATTGATATGATCATATGATTTTTATCCTTCAATTTGTTTTTGTGGCATATCACAATTAATTTGCAGATATTGAACCAAAGTTGCAATCCATAAATAAATCCCACTTGATCATTGTGTCTGATCCTTTTATTATATTCCTGGATGCACTTTACTAATATTTTATTGAGGATTGTTGCATCTATGTTCATCAGGGATATTGACCTATTCTATTCTTTTTTTGTAGTGTCTTTGTCTGATTTTTATATCAAGGTAATGTCAGCCTTGTAAAATGAGTTTGAAAGTCTTTCCTCCTCTTCAACTTTTTAGAATAGTTTGAGATGGATAGATATTACTTTTTCTTTGAATGTTTGGTAAAATTAAACTGAAACCATCTGATCCAGGTCTTTTGTTTGTTGGGAGTTCTTTGACTACTTATTCAATTTTGTTAGTAGTTATTAGCCTGTTCTTCTGTTTCTTCCTGATGTAATCTTGGAAGATTATATGCTTCTAAAAATGTATCCATTTCTTCCAGATTGTCCATCTTGTTGGCATACAATTGTTCACAGTATTTTCTGATAATCCTTTGTATTTCTGTAGTGTAGGTTTTTACTTCCCTTTCATTTCTGTTTTTATTTGAGCCCCCTCTCTTTTTTTTGGTGAGACTGGCTAAGGGCTATCAATTTTGTTTATGTTTTCAAAGATCCAGCTCTTGGTTTCATTAGCAGGGTTCTGGGACTGCCCTCTGGCTCAGTTGGCTATGGAACTGGTTGTGGGGGCTCTGGTGCAGTGTCTGAAGATGGGCACTGGGTGTGCTCATTGTGGAGCCTCCTGGAAGGGGTTCTGGTGCCGGCCAAATCCAGCCTCCGCTTGTGCAGGGCTTGGGGCTGCTTGGTAGATAGAGCTCCCAAGTGATATGCATGTGTTTGCTGCTTCTGTGGAGCTTAGAGATACTTGAAAGAGACCATCCTGAGACCTGAGGCTGGATGCCCTTGTGCTGGGTTTGTGGCCCTTTGGTGGGTGCTATGATGTGAGCCACAGCCAGGTGCCCCTTATGCCAGGCTTCTGGCCACTTGGAACTATGTTATAGGCCAAAAGTGGCTGTCACTTATGCCAGATTTGGGGCCACCTGATGGGACTGACAATAAAAAAAAGAGAGTCCTCACCACTTGTGCTGGGTTTGAGGTTACTTGGCAGGAGCTATGTTGTACTCTGAGGAGAGCTGCTGCTCATGTGGGGGGTGTGGACATTTGAGAGAGTTTATAGTGCAAGCCCAGGGCAGCTGCCACTTGCGTGGGAATTGCAAACTTTTGAGAAGTCTGCAGCATAAGCCCGAGGCAGCCATGACTTGTGTGTAGTTTGTGGTCCTCTGAGTGAGTCTGCAGTACCAACTGAGGCAGGCTGCTCTGTGGAGGAGCTACTGGAAGAGGCTCAGGTTGAGCTAGAGATTTGGGTGGACCAGGGTCTCAGGAAATCACTAGGGGGAGGGGTGGTGGTGAACAAAGTTAAATGGGAGCACAGATTAGGTATCTGACAGCATGTGGTTAGCTGGTTGGCAGGAGAGCTCAACAAAGGAACTATGATGCCTGCCAGTGTTTCTGTCCCCGAGAGAGAGTTTCCCCAACCCTCATTCCTTCAGTCATCATCCTGTATCAGTTAATTTATTTCTGCCCCGTAAGTTCCTGGCACTTTTCTACCTGCTGCCCTAGTCTGGAGCTTAGAGCAAGTGCTTTTGTTTGCTGGCCCTTTAAGAGTAGCATGCCTTGGTCTCCCGTAGCCCTTTATCCCTCTGGGGCATAATCCCCACTGATTTGCACAGCCCGGTGTTATGGGACCACTCTCCCTGGCACTGGTGCTCCAGGTTAACGAGCCCATTGCTCCTCAGGAGGGTCCTCCAGAGAGGAGACATTTCTCCGATTCTTAACCAGCACATTGCATGTGTGGGGCCGGCTGGTCTCCACCCCCTTACCAGTCTGAGCATGGCTTCCTTATGTCCTTACTTACAGGAATTCTACTTAGCTAGTCTTCAGGTGGTTCTCAGGGGTGGTTTTTCTATAATTATTTGTAATTTTGATGTGGTCCTGAGAAGAGGCAATCTCACAGTTTACCCACTCCATGGTCTTTACCAGAATTCTCTTCTAAATACCTTTTTCCCTCTTCATTCACCATCTGGCTTTGCCAAAATATCCAGTCAATAGAGTCATATTGATGGTTTACTATGCAGTTAGGGGTCAACCCCCCATGAGGTTTGACTAGATGTCTGACTTCACTAAACACTTCCAAAGCTCCTTAGGAAAACATCTGAGAGCCCAAAGGAAACCCCAAACGGGCCCCGTTCTCTTGGTTACATGCAGCCAGTACATGGAATTTCTACAAATAAATTATTGCCCACTGGGATTTTGAATGCCCCCTCTGTACACTTCTTTATAGAGCAGAAGCCCATCATCTGGTATCAGCATTGTTTTTTTTACAGAGCTATGGAATATTGAAGATCTTCAATAAGTGCTATCATTGTTAATAATGGTACGAGCAATACCAAATAGTCATGACTGTTCCTCCTGCGTAAGGAGAAGAAACTATCTGAATAGCCAAGAAAATAATTATTAGAGTGTAGTTTACTTTAAATGACTTTATTCTTGTTATGTATTTGCTTTGCTTGTGTTTTCATATTGCAGCAGCCTATAGTTCCAAAGTCCAATACTATTACTACGGCTCTAACCACTACTACTACTACTACTACTACTACTACCACTACTAAAAAGAAGTCAGACTTTGACTAATCTGCACTCAAGGTAAGGGGAAAGCCTGAGAGAGTCTGAGGTGGGCAATTAGCACAGAGAAAAATTGTTCCTGGCCGGGGAAATGTGCCCAGCAGACAACTGAACTTACAGAGCTTCATTCCACTCCCATCTGCAGGACACTGCTGTGTGGCTCAGTGCTCTGATCCACAGGTGTTTCAGATTTACTTACAAGACCTACCGCATTGCTGTAGCCTCCAAAATCGTCTCCTTTCAATACCTCCACAGAGTAGGGACTCTCCTCTCTCGAAGGAGGCATTAGGTAGTGGGAAACTAAGAGTGAAGGAAAATGAGAAAATAGTTTCCAAAATATGTTTATATGCTTTCCTGAAATGAATAAGAATTGGTGGACACTGCTGGTTGCACGCCCTTATCAACATCCCCTTATCTTTATTTACTCACAGAACACAGGAGGGCAGAAATGCACTCAGCTAATATACTCTGCCAGGTTTCCTTGCTTCTAGAATGGCTCAATGACATAGTTATGGCCAGTGACAAGTAAGAAACCATCTGTTAGGCATTTCTGGAAGAGTTTTTGCGTTACCAATACAAGCACTGCCCCTTTCTTTTTCTTCCTGCCTGGAATGCAAAAATGACGCTGAAGATAGAGCAACCTTTTGAGACCATGAAGCAACACAAAAATCAAAGCTGTGTGCTAAATACTAGTATAAGGGAGCAGAAAAAGAAGGCATTTGGATAGTGATATTAAACTTCTTGCTAAAGACAAGAAAGTAATCCCTATTTGATTAAGCCAATGTTTGGGGTTTCTAATACATGGACACACATCTATGTGTTCATCGTGAAACTATTTCTAGTGTCTCTATAATTCAAATAACTTTTAGAAATATTTTAATTGCTCACTTAATGTTATTATTATTATTTTTTAATTTGGTTGGTTTATTTTTGGTCATTGTTGTTCTGATCTTTATCTTCTACTAAAAGTACAAAACAAAGAACACAATGTGCTTTAGTTGAGAAACTGAGCATACATACAATTCTTGACTGGTCAAAACCCAGGAGCAGTGAAGCAAATTCTGGGCAGATGGGGAGATGAGCCTGCGGAAGTAAACATACTGCTTCACATAACGGTACTGAATCCCTATTACAAACAATTTGTCTGTATTTCCCAATTTCTGTTCCCTCCTTTCCTGGTTCCTGGCCCATGTCTAAGCCTTATCTTTTCTTTAGTCCTTTCTCTTCTCCACAACTAGGCTTTAAATGATCAATAGGATTGAAGTATTACCAGCCCCAGGATTATTTCTATCTAAAGAGACCTCTGCAATTAAAAAAAAAAAAAGTACCACAAGAATCAAAGGACTTTAGGCAAAGTGGCTCAGGGCAGCCCACCTCATATCACACAATGTATATCTAGCAACTCTGCTGGCATTTTCTCATGTGAAGGCCACACTTTCTTCTTTTCCTATCCAAGCACAGACACACACATTTATACATACTTCCAACAATGGTGATTGCCCACATAACAACATAGAGGATAAACCGACACTCCCAGGAGTGGCAGGTAAGACTCAGTGAATATAAACGGGCTGACATATTTTATTTTTGAGTCCCGATTTGGATTTTAGTATCCACAGGAAATGTTATGATGGAAAATTCCATAACTGACCCACCACTTACATTCCAACAACTGTATCCAAGGACCAATTTTAGCTTATCAAATAGGAAATATATTATGGAATTTTTGGCTACATGTTTACATAATAGTAGTAATAAAACCTGTAGTAGTTTATTTATGCAGTGTTTGCAAAGTACTTGCATATCTCTATTCTCATTCGGCCCACCAGGCTAGTAGAAGCACATATTAGTTTGTGAATGTGAAAAAGCCCTTTACTACAAAGCATAGACCAAGCGTGATTTTTTAAAAAGTCAGAAGCAATGTATATTAATGTTAAAAATTAGCCTAATGCACATGAGAAATAAGTATATGATAAAGGAGGACTCTCAAGTAAGCGGAGTATGGTAGTTTTAAAAACATGTCCATGCTTTTTTTTTATATTCCTCAATTCAACATAAGGAGCTTAATTCTTCTGCCCTTGTGTAAGGACTAGACTTCATGACTTACTTCTTATGACTATAATACTGCAGATGTGGTCACATGTTACTTCCAGGATTACCCCATTAAAAAACAAACAAACAATCATGGGGGCTGTCTTTCTGTCTTAGGTCACTCTCTCTGAGGGAAGTTAGACTCCGTATCAGGAAGACACGCAAGAGCCCTGAGAAGAGCCCCACATTGTGAGGCACAGGCACTCCTCCGCCAACAGTCAGTGAGAAATGACAGCAGGCCAGCAGCCCTGGGATAACCTTGGAAGCAGATCTGTGACCTCGTCTGCATTCCCAGCCATTAGCTTAACTGTAACTGTAGGAGCAACCCTGAGCCAGAACCACCAAGGTAAGTCTCTCTCACTTTTCTGACCCTCAGAAACGATGTGACATAATAAATGCTTGTGTTTCAAGCTGCTGAGCTTCGCAGTGTATTGTTGCACAGCGATACAGAAAGAATACGTAGCGTATTAATCGATGTTACAACTGGGTAGTCATCTGGAATGAGATAAACTTGAATCCAGATTTTAAACTGTTAATTAGGATATGTTCTAAATGGATCAAAATGTAAATATAAAATGTTCTCATTTATTTAAAAAAAAAACAAACCATATGAGCTGATTCCTTTAAACCACGATTTCTCCACCTCAGTACCTGATGCTTGGGCTTAATAACTCCTCATAGTAGGATTATTTCCTGTGCTTTGTAGGATGATTAGGAGCATCCCTAGCTTCTACCCACCAGACACCTGGAAGTCCTGCCTGTCTAGTGATTCAAAAATATCTTTAGACACTAGAGTAGAAGAATAGAATGGGACATTCTGAGTATGATAAAAAGACAACACACACATGATATGCAAGGTGAAAGGGAAAATGACAAGCTGGGGGAGGGCATACTCACAACTCATATCACAGGCAAATGACTAACAATCCAAGAGAAAAATAGGCAAGGGACCTGAACAGAGAACTCTTAGAGAAAGAAACATAAATGGCCTTTAAACATATGAGATGATACTCCAGTCAAAACTAAACTGAGATACCTATTATACTTTCAATTGATAAAAATCTTCAAGTTTGACAATACAGCCTCTTGTCCTATCTGGGAAGACAAGAGACATTGCTGGTGGAAGTACTAAATAATTCCTCTCCTATAGAATGCAGCTTAGTATTATCTTCTGAAATTACAAATGTGTTATCTTTTGACCCAATTACTCTGTTTCGAGGAATTCATCTTACAGATATGCTGTTCTTGCCTTCTACCACTATGACACAATTAGAGCTGGCATGGGGTGGCCCAGTTAGACACTGCATTTCCTGTCATTCTTTGCAGCTAGTGGTAGCTATGTCAGTAAATCTTTGCAGTGGAACGTGACTGGATGAGATGTTTGCTGTTTCTTGGTCTGGGTCCTCATATGTTGGGCATGGACTTTTCTAAGAGCTCCCTTTTCCTTCCTTTGACCTGTACTATGAATATGCCCATGATCCAGCTTCAACAAGGCAGAGTAAGATCTTGAGGGATGTGAAAAAAGTGAGATGGAGAGAACCCGGCCTCTTCTTGTGGATGCTTTGTGTCCCCTTAAAAGTGATATGTTGACATCCTAATGCGCAATATGATAGTATTATGAGGTGGGACTTTGGGGAGGTGATTAAGTCATGAAGGTGGGGTCCTCATGAATGGGATTAGTGCCCTTATAAATAAAAGGGACCCAGAGACCTCTGTCATCCTCCTGTGCCATTTAAGGACAGAGCATGAAGACAGTGGTCTATGAGCCAGGAAGCTGGCTCTCTCCAGACCTATGCCTTGAACTTGGACTTCCTAGCCTCCAGAACTGTGGAAATATTTATTGTTAAGTCACCCAGTCAGTGACAGTTTGTTATAGCAGCCATGATATACTAAAATATGTTTAATGATCATAAGGAACACACTACTGCCAAACTGGACTTCCTTCCCCCCAGCCTTAGGAAAGTTGCATGAAGGAAATAACCTGAAGCCATTGGATATGGTATCGTTTTTTTAGGGTACCTTAGCCTTCATTTTACTATACACCTGCTGACATATGAATTGATATAGGGACAAAGATATTCATTTCAACATCAGTTGACTTTGTAAAAGATTTGAAACTGCTGCGGACTATAATGAACAACATAAACTGATGAACAAAAATAGATCCAGAGACACAGAAGCATTGAACAGACCCTCAAACCTTAGAGGGAAGGCAGGGGAGGTTGCTCGGGGATGGGGATGTAAGAAATCAACCAAAGAACTTGTGTGGATAGAAGCATAACCAATGGACACAGGTGATTGGGGGGCGGGGGTGGGCTGGGAGAGGACAATGGGGGAAAAAGGGGACATATGTAATACTTTCAACAACAAAGAATTAAAAACCAAAAGATACTGCCCATATTTCCATCAATAGGGACTCTATGTGCACTATAGCATAGCCACAAGTTCAAGTACCACGTAGGTATTTAAAAAGTAAAGAAGCTCTATGTATATTCAAACAAGTGAAACATAGTGTGCAAAGCATTGCTCTATAATAAAAAGGTCATGCATTGGGCTTGGCCATGTGACATGTTGCAGCCAGGGGATCATGTGCTGCGTGTCCTGTCTGGGCTTCCGGAGGCAGGGCGGATGGACACCAGCTCTCCTGCTCCTGCCCTGTCCCATAAGGAGAGCATGTCCCAGGCAGCAGGCACTCCTTTGGCCTCATTCCCAGAAGAAAGAGACGTAGGAAGCCCGCCTACAGGCAGGAGCAGAGCTGTGGCTAGAGAAGAGCAGCCTGCCTACCGAGTGAGTGAGAAGAAGTGTGTCTTGAAAGCTCTTGAGGTTTAGGGCTTAGACAGAATACTCTAGTTAAAAGATAGCAAGCTTATAGCTTTTGTTTAAAAGTTGGGATTAAAAAGAATATCATATTTGCATTCACTTTCCTAAAGAAACACTGGAAGGCTATAATGACAGCTTTTGTATCCTTATAATGACACCAGACAAAGCTCTGAAACATTTTGCTGCATCTACTTGTAGCCTTTTATTCCATGTGTACTTTTTAAATAAAAATGGAATTATGTAATACACACCTTTTTGTAACCCTTCTTTCCTACTTAGCAGTATTTAATTGCAAATTCTCAACTGCTTGGTCATCATTTTCATATGTGGTGCCCAGTTAACTTATGTCATTGGGTTCTGATATATTGTAGAAAGTTCTAGCAGAGGTCTGTGTAGTCACTCATGCACACACGCAAAGGAAGCAATTCTTCCAATGTCTGCTGATCGTCCTGTTTGAGCGAGCCTGGCTTTGCTAGGACACGCGTGTGATGGGCGACAAGAGCGCTTGTCTACACGCCAGATCATTCCCAGAGGCCCCTGTGTGGCTCTGGAAGGAAGGACGTGGTCATGTTTTATACTTGAGCAATGTATTTTGATTAAAAAAATTATGATAAAGCTACAGGCAAGTGTGTTCTTCCTAAAGATGGTTTCTGTGTTTTTATAAGAACAGAAATTTTATATCAAGCCACATTGGAAGTTGGGGAAAAAACTAACATAAAACTCAGAAAATTTCTGCTTTCTCAAAGAAGAATATCTTAAGTGGGTATGCTAACAATAGGAGGAATTTATGTTTTTGTATCACCCAGCAAGGCACAAAATTGGAGAGCTGAGGGGTAGGGCTCCTGGCATTCTTGCCAGCGCATTGGCACCACACCACAATGTTTCTGTCCCAGCAGCCTCCTACTGAAATGTATGTGTCATTTTATTGCTATAACACAGGTCACTTTTAACTTCACACCTACCACCTTTGCACTAACAGTGAAAGAAAGGACATTCTGATAGTATAGAAGTGTATGTTTTAAATAATATAAACTAAAATCCACATGTAACATTCACTTGCCAGACTGCAGCACCAGTGTACCCAGTGGAGGGAATTAATGTCAGGGTGGGTTTCTGATTCTTCTAAAGATCCAGGGAATCGACTCAACTGGCCTGGAGGAGCGGGGTCCCTGCAGACTCTCCAGTGCTTTAGAAGCCCCAAGGCAGAATTTTCAATGCCAGAAGGTGATTTCTAGGGCTATATTAGCCCATAAGTATGCCCATGAGGACTAATGGAAACACTGTAAGATAAAAAATTAATATTATAAAAGACAAGGTGAAGATGAAACAGATTCAGACTTCTCTGGCAGGGCTAAATAATTTAAAAGCACAAAGCACAGGCTCCTAGGATGGGTTAAGACATCCAGCTATGAATCAGAAGACCTGTGTTTTAGTAGTTTAACATTTTGGATAGTGACAATGAAGGAAGGGCTGAAAGTTATTCAAGAAGAGCAGACGAGAGAGTGTTGGATTCTTGCTCTTTACTGACAGAGGAAGCAATGAGTAAGAGGATGGCTGATAAATCTAGAAACAACTACTCAACTAAACAAGGAAGGGACGAATGTAAAGGATTTCCCCAAAGAGCCTTCAACCCTATGCTCCATTAAAAGAAAGGGTGCAGCAATGTAGCCTAATATGACTGCCTTAAGTTTGTTGTGCCTCAGCAATATATGACACTAGAGGCCTGGTGCATGAAATTTGTGCATGGTTGGGATCCCTAGGCCTGGCCAGCAATCAGGGCCAATCGGGACCAGGCTGATCAGGGCTGGGCCGGAGAGGAGGTGATAGTCTCTGGGCCGTACGCAGAAGGAATGGATGCCCAACCTTGACTCCGTCATCATCAGCATTCTACCACCCAGCGGTTCCCCGCCTTCCCCCGCCCTCCTTCCCTCGCTGCTGTACTGCCACTGCAGTGGGTGGGCAGTGGGCCAATCTGGGCCCACTGGCCTGGGGGTGGGACAGGGCATGGGAGGTTGGCTGCCAGTCCCGAGGAGGGAGCTTGCCCTTGGCCCTCCTGGGAAAGGGGCCATGTCCACCATCACCCACCCCCATTTTCCATCCCAGCTCAGGGGCCAGGAGTAGAGACCACAGGAGGTTGGCCGGCCAAAGGAGGTTGCGCCTGGCCAGCAATCAGGGCCAATCGGGGCCAGGGCGATCAGGGCTGGCCCGGAGAGGAGGTGATAGTCTCTGGGCCGGGCGCAGAAGGAATGGATGCCGAACCTTGATGCCGTCATCATCAGGACTCTACCACCCAACGGTTCCCTGCCTCCACCCCTCCTCCTTCCCTTCCTGCTGTACTGCCACTGCAGTGGGTGGGCAGTGGGCCAATCTGGGCCTACTGGCCTGGGGGTGGGACGGGGCCAGGGGGGTTGGCTGCCAGTCCTGAGGAGGGAGCTGGCCCTTGGCCCCCTGAGAAATGGGCCATGTCCACCATCACCCACCCCCGGTTTCCATCCCAGCCCAGGGGACAGGAGTAGGGACCAGAGGAGGTTGGCCAGCCAAAGGAGGTTGCCTGTGAGAGCGCACTGAGCACCAGGGGGCAGCTCCTGCATTGAGTGGCTGCCCCCTGGTGGTCAGTGTGTGTCATAGTGACCAGTCGTTCCAGTTCTGGTTGTTTCGGTTGTTCTGGCCACTTAGGTTTTTATATATAGACTAGAGGCCTGGTGCATGAAATTCGTGTGTGTGTGTGTGGGGGGGGTCCTCGGCCCATAACGTTTGTCCTTATATTTCAAGGGTATTCTAGGAGCTATGAAACCTAAGTGGGAATAATGTTATGGGGTAAGAGTAATACAACTGGGAAGAGCCAGGTTGCCACCATTGGTGCATCACAGAGAGGACAGCTGTCCTGGATGGTGACATGAGTTGGAAGAAGGTAAAACAGGAGTAGGAGCACCCTGAACTGAAGATGGGATCCCTGCTTCATATAAAGATGATCTGCTGACCTGATTGCCCACAACTGCCCTCCTCTGCTGACCTGATCACCCACAAATGCCCTCCCTTGCTGCGACCCACCTCCTCTGCTGGGCCCGCCTCCGCTGTTTGCACGGCCACCTTGTGACAGCCATCTTGTGATGATATGAGCGCATGATGCGTGAGGGCATGATGATCACCTAGGCTATTATTAGTATAGATGTTACTGTGGGCACATAGTGTTATCTATTAAATGACCCTAGTAAAATTGTATAATAGGAGTATGTGAGGCCAAATTTCTAAAGAAAACGTTTGTCCTTATATTTCAAGGGTATTCTAGGAGCTATGAAACCTAAGTGGGAATAATGTTATGGGGTAAGAGTAATACAACTGGGAGGAGCCAGGTTGCCACCATTGCTGCATCACAGAGAGGACAGCTGTCCTGGATGATGACATGAGTTGGAAGAAGGTAAAGCAGGAGTAGGAGCACCCTGAATTCAAGATGGGATCCATGCTTCATATAAGGATGAAGGGGAGGAAGAGAAGGAGGAGGAGTCAAGGAGGTCAAGGTTTGATTCTCAGTCAGGGCGCAAGCCTGGGTTGTGGGCTTGAAACCCAGTGTGGGGTATGGAGAAGGGTTGTGGGCTTGATCCCCAGTATGGGGTATGGAGAAGGAAGCCAATTCATGATTCTCTCTCATCATTGATGTTTATATCTCTTTCCCCCTCTCCCTTCTTCTCTGAATCAATAAAAACATATTTTTTTTTAAGAAAGAAAAGAGTGAAGCTATGAAAATTCTCCCACTTTGGTCTAGACACATTCATGACATCAGTCTTCTAATGCCCTATGTCCAATATCATCATGTCTGAATGACTGCTCTGAACCCCTTCATGGTTTTATACTGACCCTAGAGGCCCGGTGCACAAAGATTCATGCATGGAGGGGTGGGGAGGGGAGGAGGGCCCCTGAGTCTGGCTTGCACCCTCTCCAATCTGGGACCCCCTCAGAGAATGTCTGATTGCCAGTTTGTACCCACACTTTTAACAGATGGCAGCTCCATTGTTGTTTCTTTTCATGCTTAAATCCATTGGAATTAGTAGGTATTCAAAGTGTGTATACATTTTGGGGGGACACCCTGTATACCTCTAGTCAGTGGTGAAAGGAATCACAGTGGATTTGGAACCCCCAGACAGGGAACCTCGCTCACTCCCGCATGTCTCCACACTCCACTTTCCACCTCCGCGGGCAGTGGGAGAATCAATGTTTTCTCTCATTAACACAAAAAAGCACGTCCTGTCACCTGCTGCCCAGCAGGAGTGTGCTAGGCCCCAAGTGAGCGAGGCTCAGTCAGAGTAGCCTTCGCTCATGGGTGCTGGCATCCAAAGTGCACATTCCTCTTGAAGGCATCTCAGCGAGGGCCACCCCGCGCCCACCAGGTGTCTGTCCGCACCTGTTTCTGCCTCAGCAGCTGCATTAGCCCCAAAGAGGTGATCTCATCGCTACACTGGCCTCCACAGGAACAGGGAGTCACCACTCCACTCTCACTC
>NW_006296624.1:635355-636662 GCF_000327345.1 Myotis davidii | reverse complement strand
TTCGCAGATCTGCAAACCCCCGTGGTGCGGCCAGGAGGACGTCAATCTGGCCCACCATGGTGGCTGTCCCTGTGATGGCGCACCTTCTGGGCCAGGAGGTGGGCCCTGCTGTGTGCAGTCTGTGGGGCCCGTTTGGCTGCTCCTGGGTCGCCTCTGGCGATGGCCAAGCAGGCCCCTGTGCACATAGGCCTGGAGCGGCGCAGGGTGGGGGGAACACCCCTGGCCACTTGGCGCCTGCGCGCGTGCAAGCTGCCCAAAGGCCCGCCATCTTTGTTGGGTTAATTTGCATACTGACTCCTGATTGGCTGTGGGTGTTGTGGAGGGATGGTCGATTTACATATTTGTCTATTATTAGTATAGATTATTAATATAGATATCTTATAACTGGCATCCATACGTACTTGGGTAAGTTGGCACGTGTAATATGGAATTTTTTTGTATAAGCTTACAATATTCATTCCTTTTTAGATTACACATACAGAGACTGTGGTTGGTTGTCTGATCTGTCTCTTTCTAACATCACTCTTTTCTCCTCTCCTTCCTACTGCCATGGAGACTAAGGTGACCTTGAAACGGTTTTGTGCCATTTCTCTTCTGGTTCGATGGTCTGTGGAGAATTAGAGGTAACTCCAATTCATCTTTCATTCCCTACTTTGTGTCCTCCAAACTTGATAACTGTTTCCTTCCTAGGAAAGATAACATTCCAGGGCTCTCTTCCCATTGAACTTCATTCTCCTTTCACTTCTGAGTAGTGAACCACCTCATAATTATTATTCTTCACATGAAACTCTCCTCGTGGACTTTCTGTTCTTTTATTTGTTCTTATGAGTAAGAGGATGAAATGTGAGTTGGAAGATAATATTATAAAGCTCATTTCATCTGAATGAACAAGGCACCAAGAAAATTCTAATTAAGGTGGCAGGATCAGGCTTGGGGGGAAATGAATATCTATAATATTAAAAGCGTAATATGCTAATTAGATCAGACATCCTTCCGGATGACCTTCCGGACAAAGCTGGGGCTGCAAGGAAAGCCCGGGTACCAGGTGCCAGAGGGAAGCCAGTACCGGCAGCCTGGGGAAGGAAGACCTACTCTTGCATGAATTTCATGCATTGGGCCTCTAGTCCTATCTAATAATAGACAAACATGGTAATTAACTGTACCTTCGCTATGCCTCCCATTGGCTAATCAGCATGATATGCAAATTAACCACCAACAAAGATGGCTGCTAATTTGCATAATACAGGCAGGACAGGACAATGTGCTCCGCCAGCTCCCTGCCATCCAGGGCAGAAGACCCAGAAGCT
>NW_006296624.1:626411-635255 GCF_000327345.1 Myotis davidii | reverse complement strand
CCAGCCCAGCCCCGGAAGACCCAGAAGCCGGGCAATGTGAGCTCAGCATCCAGCTTGACTGTGTGGAGGGAGGGAAGGGAAGGGGCCTCGGGCTGAAGTCCGCAGCAAGGGACCCTGGGCTCACAGTGACATGAGCCTAGCGTCCGGCCGAAGGAGGGGAGGGGAAGGGCCTCGGGCCAGAGGCCGCACCCTGGCCGGGCGGAGGGAGGGGAAAGGAGGGACCTCGGGCTGGAGTTCACAGTGAGGAACGCTGGGGTTGCAGTGACACGAGCCCAACATCTGTTCACCTGCCGGGTGGAGGAAAGGGAGGGCAGGGGTCTTGAGCCAGAGTCTGCAGGGAGGAAAGCTGGGCTTGCAGAGTCCACCTCCAGGGATGTCCAGCGTCCATGCCCCAGCTAGGTGGAGGGAGGGAAGGGGAGGGGCCTCAGGCTGGAATCTGAGGTGAGGAAAGCTCTCTGGGCTCGCAGAGTCCGCCTCCAGGATGCCCAGCATCCGCGCCCCAGCCAGTGGAGGGAGGGAAGGGGAGGGGCTTTGGGCTGGAGTCTGCAGCAAGGAACGCTGGGCTTATAGTGACGGGGAGTCAGCAGCAAGAGCCCCTGGGCTCACAGTGACATGAGCCTAGCGCCCGGCCGAAGGAGGGGAGGGGAAGGGCCTCGAGCCAGAGTCCGCGCCCTGGCCAGGTGGAGGGAGGGGAAAGGAGGGACCTCGGCTGGAGTTCACAGTGAGGAACGCTGGTGTTGCAGTGACAGGAGCCCAACATCTGTTCACCTGCCGGGTGAAGGAAAGGGAGGGCAGGGGTTTTCGAGCATGATATGCAAATTAACCACCAACAAAGATGGCTGCTAATTTGCATACTACAGGCAGGACGGGACAGCGTGCTCTGCCAGCTCGCTGCCATCCAGGGCAGAAGACCCAGAAGCCGGGCTGCCTTGCTGCCCGGGACCCGATCCAGCCCCAGGCAGTGAGGCAGCCCGGCCCCGGAAGACCCAGAAGCCGGGCAATGTGAGCTCGGAGGGAGGAAAGGGGAAGGGCCTGGGGCTGAAGTCCGCAGCAAGAGACCCTGGGCTCACAGTGACATGAGCCTAGCGCCCGGCCGAAGGAGGGGAGGGGAAGGGCCTCGAGCCAGAGTCCGCGCCCTGGCCAGGTGGAGGGAGGGGAAAGGAGGGACCTCGGCTGGAGTTCACAGTGAGGAACGCTGGTGTTGCAGTGACAGGAGCCCAACATCTGTTCACCTGCCGGGTGAAGGAAAGGGAGGGCAGGGGTTTTCGGCCAGAGTCTGCAGGGAGGAAAGCTGGGCTTGCAGAGTCCACCTCCAGGGATGTCCAGCGTCCATGCCCCAGCTAGGTGGAGGGAGGGAAGGGGAGGGGCCTCAGGCTGGAATCTGAGGTGAGGAAAGCTCTCTGGGCTCGCAGAGTCCGCCTCCAGGATGCCCAGCATCCGCGCCCCAGCCAGTGGAGGGAGGGAAGGGGAGGGGCTTTGGGCTGGAGTCTGCAGCAAAGAACGCTGGGCTTATAGCGACGCGAGCCCAGTGTTTGCACTCTGGCTGGGTAAAGGAAAGGGAGGGCAGGGGCTTTGGGCGAGAGTCCACGGCGAGGAACGCTGTGCTCACTGTGATGCAAGCAACGTCCACTCCAAAGGAAGGGAGGGGAGGGGCCTTGGGCCGGAGTCCCTGGTAAGGGATGCTGGCATCATTGCAGGCCACGAATTTCATGCATTGGGCCTCTAGTATATAACAATTATAAATTATTTCCTTAAATATTTCTGATGGGAGGAGATTCCTCTAGTCATTTTCCAGGGGTACAAACAAGGCTCACATACTGTTAGTTCCTCTGTATTCACTTGTAATCATTTGCTGCATCATTTCCTCCTATGACATGTCCCTTTGCCATTCCCATTCCTTTCAAATGAGCAGTTGCTTTCCTCCTATGACATGTCCCTTTGCCATTCCCACTCCTTTCAAATGAGTAGTTGCCAAGTTTTTTTTGTTTTGTTTTGTTTTACCACTTAGCACTTGTTTGTTTGTTTGTTTGTTTGTTTGTTTTACCACTTAGCATTTGTGATCCATGGATCTCAAACACTTTTTTAAAAAACTTTTAGTTTCATATAAATTATATCTGTAATATATAATTTATGTTGTATATATTTTACTACAATATGTAACTTTATTGTAGTAAAATATATACAACATAAAATTACTGTTTTCACACATTGTTATTGTATACTAGTGGATCGGTGCATGAAATTCATGCACGGGGAGTGGTCCCTCAGCCCAGCCTGTACCCTCTCCAATCTGGGACCCCTCAGGGATCAGGCCTAAATTGGCAGTCAGACATCTCTCCCACAATCTGGAACCACTGGTTCCTAACTGTTCACCTGCCTGCCTGCCTGATCACCCCTAAACACTCTGCCAGCTGGCCTGATCGCCCCCAATTGCCGCCCCCTGCCAGCCTGCTCACCCCTTACTGTCCCTCCATGCTGGCCTGATCGCCCCTAACTGCCTCTGTCTTGACCCTGCCACCATGGCTTTGTCCGGAAGGAATCCCAGAAGGTCTAATGGTCTAATTAGCACATTACCTTTTATTAGTATAGATTTTACTGGCATAATTACATTCACATGTTGTGAGACCATCACCACTATCCTTATCCAGAACATTTTCATTATCTCAAATAGAAGCTCTATATCCATTAAACAATTACTCCCATTCCCCCTCTCTGGACATTTCCACTCTATTTTATGTTCAAACCATTTTTGGGGGGGTTATAGTAGTGCCGTCTTTTCCATGAGGGATACATTCCAAGACGCCCAGTGGATGTGTGAAACCACAGATATTACAGAGCCCTATACAAGTGTATATACTGTTTTTTCCATACATAGGTTTAATTTATAAATTAGGCACAGTAAAAAAATTAGCAACAATAACTGATAACAAAATAGTACAATTATTATAATATGAAGTAATAAAACTTGTGAATGTGGTCTCTCTTTTACTCTTCCTTATAACCCATCTGATAACCTAGATGGCTACCATGTCACTGATGGGAGGGGAGTGTATACAGAGTGGAGACTCTGACAAAGGGATGGCTTACACCTAGGGTGGGACCAAGTGAGCGGCACAAGATTTCATCACACTGCACAGGATGCTATGCATTTCAAAACGTATGAACTGTTGCTCTGGCCAAGTAGCTCTGTTAGTTAGAGCATCATCTCTATATGCCAAGGATCTGGGTTTGATTCCTGGTCAGGGCACATATGAGAAACAACCAATGAATGCATAAATGGGTGGAACAGCAAATTGATGTGTCTCTCTCTCTCTCTCAAATCAATAAATAAAAATAAAAACTGTTTATTTCTGGAATTTTCCACTTAATTATTTTGGCTGCAGTTGACTCTGGGTAACTAAAACTGTGGAAAGCCAAGCAACAGATAAGGGGGGAGGGCCTGCTGTGTTTACTTGATGGGAAAAAAGGGCAGCCAGGCACCAGGCCTGGGAAAGAACATGGTGCCGTGGCCCTTGTCCTTAGACCCTGTTTTCCTTACATGCTCCTTTTCCAGGACCCCCTGCTCAGAAAGCTGTCTTGGTGCTGCCCTCTGCCTGCCCTGGAATAAGACTAGAATGTTCCACTCATGCCCGTGTCTCCTAGGCCACTCCCTCTCCTCTGGACCTCTTTCCACTGCCACTCAAATTTCCATTTTGTTGACAGAAGATGAGAATGAAATAACTCTCCCCACAGTGTGGAAAGCGTGCTACTTGAGCGGATGAGCACCTACCTAAAGCACACAAATCATCCAGGTGATACCGTTGTAATTAACTAGTGATTAGTAACAGGAAAAGAGCAAAGGGAAGGCCAAGTATGATAGGCATGTCATTTGGGCAGCTTTGCCAGGTAGCTCCAGCTTTACACTCCCCGGGAGCCACTAGTCAATTCCCTGCAGATGCAAGGGAGTGGACAGGGAGGAGAATAGAGGCATGCCCAGTAAAGTTGGGGAGATGTCTAGAAAGTGCTTGGTCAAAATGGCCGTGGCCACTGCAAAGGCTCAAAATTTGGGATATTTAATCCCCTAAACAAACGAAGCTGCTCTCTTGCGCCCTTGGTTCCCCTTGGCATGTTGTGCTTAACTGCTGGCTGGTGAGTCTCTGTCGCTCCTGCTTCCTGGCATTTGCTCATAAGGCCCAGGGCCATGGAGAAGCCCACAGCCATGGACTGCAACGATCCAGATTCTGAGCTGGACCTGGCTGCAACATGGAATGGACACCCTGGACACTGGCTTTGCCTTTAGCTTTACTGAAACCCCAACTACATTTCTTCTCTCTTGTGGTCCAGTGGTCCCTACATTTCTTCCAGAATGTGGCTTTGGAAACCCAGGGGTGTAATTCCACACAAAGAAAAATCACTCAGTCTCCTGTGCGAGTCTAGAAAATTCTTTTTCTCAAGATATCATAAGGACTCATGCACCCAGTCGAGAAGGAGATACCCCAGTTTCCAGGATAACAGAATGGCGACCCAGGTGGAACAAGAACAGAGAGGATTGAAGCAAGAAAAGCATTTCTCCTGTGGTCCCTCCCACTCATTGACTCCAAGCCAACTCCGGGAGGGTACAACAGCAGAAGAAATAGAAGCTGACCGGGACCCTGGTGAGAAATGAAATGTAACTTCCCAATTCTGGGAATTCTATAATTTGTCTCTTTCTCTCTCCCCCAGTCTAATTCCTGTATGTGCAATTCGCTTCCCTTTTTCTGCCTTTCACCACCTCTTACCCTGCTGCTGCTGCTGCTGTTTCAGACCCAGAACCGGTTTTGTGGGTGTGGAGCACCTAGGCACAACCGCTGAGGCTGCCTGGGTCCCAGCAAATGGCAGCACCAGGACCTGCGCCCCTCAGCACCATTGCCACAACACAGGGCGCAGAGAAGGTGTGCACATACTGAGGCCAATTTCATGGGCTTCTTGGGAAGCACCCAGGCACACAGCCTGCTTTGCTGGCACCTGGCCTCCACTCTGAAAGCTTGTTTGCAATGGCACTGGAGCCACAGCCCACATATTGGAGGTGCTAAGCCCTGGCCCCCGGAGGGGGAGGGGGCATGGGGATGGGTGCCAGCTGAGGCTCCTGCCAACGACACAGAGTTCTACCTCCTGGTCCCTGGCCCCTGAGAGTTCCCTGGTCAAGGTGTCAGCTGCTGCATCCCCTTCCCCTGTGGTGTCCAAGAGGGCCACAGCTCGGTCCCCGCCTTCTCTCCTGGCGGTGACCTCATTCAGATTCCCCTGCCCCAAATGCTGCCTAGGAATTGTCCCCTTCTCCCACAGCACCGCAGGCTCAGGGTATGACTCACAGCTGAGAAGCCTGTGGCACGGACCTCACAGCGTCATCCACCTCTCCATCCCCACAGCAGCATGCCCCACCACCTCAGGGTCACCCATGCCCTCAGACTATTGCTTCCCTAGCAGAGGGAGCACCTGCCTCTGTGCACCCTTGTGGTTGGGCCCAGGAGGAGGGGTGGCCGCACAGAAAGCCAGGACACAAAGGAAGGACTGGGGAAAAAACAAAAAACAAAAAACTGCTGCAGATCGGTTTGACCTGATGCTTGGTACTAACACTATGTTTCTTTTGCAAACACAACTGTGATGTTTTAATTCCTACAAATGTTATTGCTTGTCATTAATGCTTCTTCCACAAGTATCATTAATAGACAAAAAATGCCTCAAATATACACATGCTCAGAAAAGGAAAGGTTTTTTGGTAGCTAATATTGGAAACGGACTGGAAACAGAATTTAAAACCAGGGCCCGAGGTCTTAAATTCCATTCAGCCAGGTTAACTGGAAATGCTTACCCTTTCTTACGGGAAGCCATCTTATACTGCCACACTTCTTAAGAGACTGAGGCTGTTAGAAATATAAGAGACAGCAACAGGTTGCTAGCTCAACTATTAGAGGCAAGTTAAAAAGGCCAGACTTTTTCTACCCAAGACAGAAAAGGAGAAAAGCCTCCAATTAAGTCAGAGGCCTTCAGAATCTTCCGTGTGGAGTAAAAGGCCCCCCATCCTGACAGTTGCATTATGATTGCAGGAAGGGCCTCTGTCCCAGGCATGGGAAGCGGCTTTGGGCTGAGGGTGAATGCAATTCCACAGTCAGTGGCCGTGGGACGCCATGGTGGTTAAGGCGTCATAGGTCCCTTGGAGTCTGGTCTATGAGAGGAAGCTAAGGTACATAGATGACAAACATGCCTCCCTCAGCTATTGAATCTTCTTCTTTTAGGAAATAAAAGAGGATGAAAGTTTTTTAGGTTTTTCTCCCCAAAATCAATAGTAATATGATTTCCATTCCTACTTTGGCAAGAAACTTTATTCTGGGTTTTTCAAAGAAAGGACTATCTGTCTCTTAAATACTAATGCCTGGTCTCCATGAACTCTTATCTGAGCCATCAGTTGGGATGCAGATTCTGAGAAATAGATCTTATCTGAGCCTAAGGTATCTAAGCCAATCACTTTAATTCAGTTCACCTGTGGTTTGCTAAGTCAGTGAACTTTACTGAATACCTGTCTCCATGAAAGTATGTCTCTTAACGTGTCAGTGTGTTTGCCTGTAAAGAAGCCTATGTTTATAAAAGTTATGGGATGTGTTTGCCAATCTTGGAAAAGCTAATTTGCTCACTTGTAGCTTTTTCTTCCTACCTTATCCCTCCAGAACTTGGCAATTCTTAATCAGGGAGTCATGGCAATATTTTTTTTTGCATAAATCCAATAAGATCAGTTCCTAATTAAGTAGTCTTATTAATCAAGACTTTGGAATGCCACGTCTAAGAGAGATTCCTGGACTCTGGATGTTACTAGAGATGCTTTAGAAATTGAGATTGACTCTGAAAGCTAATAAAAGTCAATCAAAAGGCACTTGAAAAAATGGCCTAATACCTTTCTTGGTCTCATGGTTATAGCAGTCTTCCAGGGAGGGAACAATGGTTGCTGTCCTAAAATATGACAAGAAAAGAAACTCAAGACACCATCGGGGGACTTCCAGAGCTTGAGGACTTGACCCAAGCCTACAGGTGTTCCAGGGAAACCCTGATCGCCACGGTGGCTTGGCTTCTCTGCCGTGAAGGCTGACTGACCACTGAAGGTCAACCTAAAGATTCCTTGTGAAAATATCCAGCAAAGCAAATTTGAAAGGGCCTGTATGATCAATTTGATTAATTGCTATTCTTACAATATTGCAGGAAGGACTGTCATTGTTACATAGATATTTCTATTTAATGAGATTTTTGTAATCTGCATTTTTCTCTTTAAAATGTAGTGTAACTGGAGGGTAGGAGTATGACTTTCTGACAGGAAGATATAAGTAAATATCACAATTACCAAGAAAAAAGTTTCAACCTATACCTGTGAACTTCTCCCTCCACCACTCACAATAGGGATTCCGATTCTTCACTACCCTACACCCTCAACATCTGAATCTATCAATGTTGCTGGTAGAAATGGCACTCCAAAGACACTGCCACAGAATTGGAAGTGTGAAGGTGTCCAAAGGCAGAAGAGAATAAAGTGAGACTGAGGCCGTACTATGGCCCCTCCTGCCATTTCTACTAGGCTCTGCCAAGTGGCTTCTAGAAGATTTAGAAGTTTGTCTGCCTCAGTGACCAAATACAAACATATCAAGACTTGAAGGGGACTCAGAAAAATCTGGGCCAGAAACAAGATAGCACTTAGGTCTGTGGTTTCAAGGTCAGGACAAGAGCAGGCCCACTTCAGCAGAAAAGGTGGCATAGGGTCCAGGGCAGAGCTGAAGCCTCTTTTGTCTTGTGTAAGCCTCACCCACATAGTCCTTCATTCGTATTCATTTATTCAAGACATTTGGATTGAAGGCCTGTTCTACAAAAGCCACTGATCTTGGTTCTGGGAACACAAGAGTGACAAAATTTACAAAATCTCTTCCCTTATGGGAATTATATTCTAGTTGAGGAAGAAAAAGAGTAGAAAAATTAATAAGCAAATTATAGATAGTGATAAAAAAATAAAGTAGAATAGGAGAAATATATTGGGGAGCTATGTAATTTTAAATAAAATGAGAAGGGAAGGTGCTGGGCAAGGGAATGGGAAATGTTAGAGACAGAATGTTTTAGTTTTTTTTTTTTTTCCCTCTCATCCTGCTACTCAAACTGGGGGCAAAGTAGAGTGGAGGGCTCAAGCCACAGGTCAGAACATGTAGGATAAATAAATTGACTTCTAGTTGGTAGATTTGTGTATAGTGTGATTAAATTGGCTTCTTAAAGATGTGTGTGTGTGTGTGTGTGTGTGTGTGTGTAAAAGACTGACAGTATGTATTACAAACTCTTAATGTTTGTTATCTCTAGGGATCATGGTGAATTTATTGTTATTGTAGATTTCTTCCTTTTCCAGATTTTCTACAATCAACATAACCTATTTTAGTCAAGATGGGAATGACCTCAAACATTGAATGCTGTTTACAAAGAAAAGAAAAAAAAAATAAAGTCACTGTCCTTTGTCATCCTATCTAATAATAGACAAACATGGTAATTAATCGTACCTCTGACATGCTTCCCATTGGCTAATCAGCAGGATATGCAAATTAATTGCCAACAAAGATGGCGGCTGGCAGCCAGGCAGCTGAAGTGAACATAAGGCTTGCTTGCTCTAGTGAAGGAGGAAGCTAACGTTCCCCGCCTGCCTCGCCCTGCTCTAAGCTACACTCTAAGCAACTAAGTTGCAATTATAGAAGCTAAAAGCTCCAGATACCTGCTTTCAGCCAGCTTCAGCCTCAGAGCTTAGAGCGGCAGTGATGGCAACAACGTTTCAATTATAGAAACTAAACAAACCCAGATACCTGCTTTCCGCCA
>NW_006296624.1:617691-626113 GCF_000327345.1 Myotis davidii | reverse complement strand
CGGGGGCGGCAGGCCGGGGCAAGGGGCCGATCAGGTGATCGGAGGGTGATGGGGGTCTGCGCCTCTGGCGGGGGCGTCGGGCCGGGGCAGGGGGCCGATCCTGCAATTGGAGGGTGATGGGGGTCAATGCCTGAGGGCTCCCAGTATGTGAGAGGGCACAAGTGGGGCTGAGGGACACAACCCCCCCCCCCACGCCAGTGCACAAATTTTTGTGCACCGGGCCTCTAGTATGGTAATATTTGTATAATTGAGGTATCTAACCATAATGAGAGATTCTGAGTTCAGTTTATCTTTCTGTGTTCCTTCAGTAACAGCCACTCCTTTTTAAAGATATTTTTATCCAGTTTTCTGTTATTTTTTTTTTTAAATCCCAAATTTGTTGAACTTGAATCTTCCCATTTCATTTTTCTGATATTCAAAACCTAACATCTTACTGGGTTGATAGCATCGAGAATCTGACAGATTTCAGTTTTGATGCACACTCACTGCCCCATATACAATACATCAGCTGTGCCACCTATCTTGGAGTTCCCTACCACCTTTTCAGGTGCTTTGTTCTGAAAACTTCTTGTATGAATAAAATCCTCAAAGACATTCCGAAGAACTGCCATTTGAAATATTGAACTTGGTCAGCTGCTGCGTTGTAGAGATTTATTTGCGAGTATTACCGTTGCCACCAAACAAACAGAGCTGAGAACCAGTCCTGGAGTTTTTAACTCTGGGAGAGAGAGGTGGTGTACAAGCTGAAACAGCCAGGAAAGCCACTTCTTTGAAGTGATACCATTTGATGTTAATAGAACATCTTGCTCTCTCTTAACCCTCCGAGAACCATACAAATATGCTGATGAATGTATGAGCTTGGAATGACATTCTATTAGCCTGTTGATCTTTCCCTTAACTTGTGGTCGTACACAAGATTTTCAAAAGCTCATTTTATTAATCCTGTTAAAAATTTGAATGATTTATGCAGCTGCAAAAATGTACATAATACTTAATAAGTTTAATATATACCATATTGGTGATCCACACTTTCCACTAATAATTATGAATACTTTACAAATTGTTCATCTTTTTTCTGTCATGAAGTTTTTAAAATTAAGATACAGTTGACATATAAATTATATTAGTTTCAGGCGTACATATGATTTAATATTTGTATATTTTGCAAAATAACTACCACAGGAAGTCTAGTTAATGTCCATCTCCACACACAGCTACAATTTTTTTCTTGTTTTGAGAACTTTTAATATCTACTAGTAGCCTCTTGGCAATAAAACAGTATTATAAATTATAGTCACATGCTGTACATTATATCCCTAAGACTTACTTATTTTATAAACTGGAAGTTTATACCTTTTGACTACCTTCACCCATTTCGCCTGTTCCCCATCCCACCAGATGTCTTTTTTTCAAGTTTCTTTTAATGAAAACTCTACTAATAAATATACAACCAGGGTGACATATTTTGGACAATTGAGAAATGTTTCTTGTAAATATGTTAGGACCCAGATTGGGGTTAGAATCCTGAATCTTCCCACTAATCCCTTTTCCCTTTCATAGTTCCCTACCAAGGGTGCTTGTACACAGGAACGTTAGCCAATGGGAAACATTATCACTTCAATAAATACGAACTCAATGCAAGGCTCTGGCAATAGAGGGCCTGGGATTCATTTAGGAAACCTAATTGACTTTCCTTCCTAGTTAGCTTTTCTATTCTTAAGCTACATTTGCTAGAAAACTTTCAGCAGGGTTTGAGTCCACCTACCAACTAAAAAATCAAGTAGGTAAAAAAGAATAGTGTAAATTATAGAAGGTTTGAATAACAATTAACTAACAAACAATTTGATGAAATTGGTATATATAGGACAATGCACTCAACAATGACAGAATTGATATCTTTTTCAAGTATAAATGTAGTATGTAGCCCAAATTAAAAATATGATATACAATTTTAAAATTTCAAAAAAATCCGATTAATTTAATTTATTCAGAGACCTTTTCTGACCACAGTGGAATTACACTGGGATTCCAAAATATATAACAAAAATATCACTAGGAAAATACCCAAATTATAGAAAATTAAGCTTTTAATAAAATTAAATACCTATTCATAATTAAAAACAGACCTACTTTTAAAAACTTTAAAAGCGGGTAATAGAAAAAAACTTCCTTCAACTTATAAAGACTGTCTATAAAAACACCTATTGTGAACATCATAAGTTATTATAAAGCTTTTGTTCTGAGGTTGGGAATGAGACAAAGATCAATATTATACTGGCTTCATAGAGAGTGCATATATAGCATTTTTTTCCCCAAGAAAGAAATAAAACTATCATTATATAAGAATAGAGTATATTTCTTTATGCTTTTTTAAATTATATTTTCATAAGCAATAATAAAAAAATCATAAAGTTTTAAAATTAAGCCATTTGAAATAATAAAGAAAAGCAGGAGTAAATCTCATTTCTAGGAGTAAATCTAACAAAAATGTCCATACCTCTACAGAGAAAACCACAGAACATTACTGAGTAAAATTAAAGAAAATCTAAATTAATGAAAGCATATGAATTTTCATGATAGAAGAGTTACTATTATAAAAATTTTAATTTTCCAAAAACTGATATACAAATTCAGCTTAACCCCAATGAAAATTTTAGTAATTTTTTGTGTGTCAACTAGGTGGTTTTAAATTTTTCATGGAAGTGGAATGGGCCTAATATAATCAACACAATTATGAACAACAAAAATAATAATAAAATTAAAGACCTCATTATACCAAAAATCAAGACTTGCTAAGCTGTAATGATAACAGCAGTATGATACAGGCACAGTGTAGACAATTTATAGAGTCCAGCAATAGATCGGTCTAAATATAGTCACTGATTCACATACTGCAGTGCAGTGAAAGAACAGTATTTTCAATAAGTTATCCTGGGTCATTTGGATTCCATAGGGAGAAAAAAAATGAATTTTGATTCCTTCCTAGCTCACATCATAGCCAAGAATAAATTAGAGGTGAATTTTCTAGCTCTAAACTTAAAAAGTAAAACCATAAAATTTCTAGAAGACAACGTAAGAGTTTGGAGAGGCAGGAATTTCTTAAACTCCACCCTCAAAAATCACTAGACATAAAAAAAATAGGTTATAAACAAGACTATATTAATATTAACACTTTTATTTATCAAAAGAAATTTTTGGAAGAAAAGAGTGCAAGCCACAAAGTATAGGAAGTTACATGTGATATCAATATTCAGCAAAAAATATAAAATACAAATAGAAATCTTATATCTTGCTGGTTGGAGAATACAATCATTTTGGAAAATTGTTTAGCAGTTCCTACTTTAATTTGAACTTCAATTTCACTCCAAATACCCAACAGAAATGTATATTTCAGGGTAATACTATTATGAATAGCAAAAAAAATTGTAAGTAATCTAATTGGACATTAATAATAAAATGGTTAAATAAATGCTGGTATATTTAAATATGAATACTGTACAGAAATAAAAATGGCTACTTTAAAAATAAGAATGCTATCTTTAATAATCAATAGCTTTCTAGATTTTATTAAATATGATGTGTATCTGAGCAACAACGTTATCTTGGTACTGTTTTGTGAGATTAATATTAACTTAGCATTTATATAGCTCCAGTGGCATCTAATGCCTTTAAGAGTTTATTCTCTTTCATGAAGGATTGTAGACCACTTATGTCTTACAGGCACTTAGATTATTGGAATCAGAGTTGTTGTGGAACAAATAGTCACAAAATATTGAAGCATAGTGAGCTTTCTTTCATCTCAGGCTTGATTCTAAGTTTAAATAATTATATTTTTCTATGTGTTCTGGTTTTGCTATAAAGTGCATTTCACACTTTGAGATTCAAAAAAATAAAATAATTTAAAATATATAAATATCAGATTATTTTTACTTTTATGGGAAGTCAGTTTCTCTTTTTAAAAAAATATTTTTATTGATTTCAAAGAGGAAGGGAGAGCGAGAGAGAGATAGAAACATCAATGAGAGAGACTTGTTGATCAGCTGCCTCCTGTACACCCCCTACTGGGGATCCACTCCCCCAACCCAGGCATGTACTCTGACTGGGAATGGACCTCCTGGCTCATAGGTCGATGCTCAACCACTGAGCTACACTGGCTAGGCCATTGTCTCTCTTTTTACATGGTGACTAGATCAACATGTATCCCACCATAAGGTAAAGAAGAGAAAATCCATAACCTCACAAAAACCAATCAAATAAGACCATGTCAAAATAAAATTAAGCAGGATGATTCTCTTGCACAACTGGTTTAAGTTTACAAACTGTAGAAGTCACAAGGTTCCTTTCAGCCTTCTGCCTTTCTCTATTCTTTATCTGAAGAAAGAAGCTAAAGATTTGCATGTGACTTAGGAAAAGCAGGAAGCCCAGGCATGCTGCATGGCACTTCCAGGCTGGAGAACTCATTTGGAAAAGAACTAGTGAATTTTCTTCATTTACCAAAATGTTTCCTCACATGACTTTCTTTGGTTCTAACCTTAGTGGCCTCAGCGTTACTCAATTAACAAGGCAGCCCTCGGCCCACCCCCGCTCTCCTTTTTTTCTTTCTTTCTTTTTTCCTATCTAAACTGTTACCCTGGCTTGAAATATTCTTACTTCTTTGGTAATTTGCTGTTTGTGCAAATCCATGTTTCCTCCTAGGTCCACTGTAAGTCACATTTCTGATCTCTCTTTAGCCTGGATGAAGGATGCCTGAAACAGGTATTATATCCCCAGTCAGTGTCCACAGGTAGGATAGGCAGTAAAGAGACTTTCTCTTTTTTGTGTTTCTTTAAGATTGAGAAAACCCTTTCTCAGAAACACCAGTCCCATCCCCATCTCACCTCATCCTCAAACTAACTTGGCCTTTTACCTCCTTGACCCAAATTGCATTGTATTCCCTGCCTCAGTAAACCAAGGGCAGGGGGCAGGCCCGAGGGACGAGGGATTCTTCAGGACTCCCCTGAAAAGCATGGCCACAGGATGAGTGAGGACAGCTGCACAAATGAGGCTCCTCTTACAAAGCCTGGGGAGGGGGTGCCGTGCACCATCCCCCTGGTGTACTGTACTTCCCGACCAGATGGTAAGTGTGTCACTCTCTCGGAGCACATCTCTCTTTGTGCTACTTTGCCCTACCCCTTCCTCAGCCTGTCACCAGCCATCCCCCAGTAGGTAGGCCTTGTTCCACCGCTAGCATCAGCGTTTACACCTAGTTGTGGAATTGAATGACCAGTGATTATTCTTATCACACTTTTCAGCAGTGGTGACTGCGTCTTTCCAGAGTTAATTAACCTAAGAAGCCCAAAAAGGGCCAATCGTCTTCACTGCAAGAATGTACTGCTTCTGACTTCTTTTCTTCTGATACATGTTTTGATTATTAACCTGGGCTCCTGAAAAGGACACATGCATTTCTTCTTACTTATCACACCAATTCTGGGACAGCAAACAGGCTCTTAGTTTCATTTTTGTAGCCAAAGCACACCATGATTTTTTTTTTTATTACATGCAGCTCAACTCAATTAATTGTTCTAGTTACAGTTCTCCTAATTTTTATCCAACTGATTAACTAAAGAATAATCCAAATACATTTAAAATTATAAATCTTTTATGATTGGGGATACTTTATACAAATTTACATTTGGCGGTGCTAATGTGAAGCAAATATCAAAAATGATTAAAAATTCTTAGGATAAGAAAGAAAAACCATTAGATTATTTCATAGATTCAAGCACCAGTACACCAATAATAAACTGCTATAAACAGAACTATTTTGATCATCATTTTTTAAAAATAACTTTTTAGGAAATGTCCAAGAAAAACTGTGGAAGTGGGTCAAGAATGTGTGCACAAAACATTTGTATTCTTAATTGTGTAAACACTAATTTATTTATTGAAATACTATACTATTAAATATTAACTGAATAAATTAGCATTTTCCAAAATCATTAATATGTTTTGTGGCAATTGTTTTCCATGTCTGTTGCCAATTGTTTGCTAAGTATTTGTTCACCAGGCACTATCCCCCAAGTTTAATCTATCTGTGCAGATATTATTTGCAAAGATTGTGAAGTAAAAGGCTTTTGAATCATTGAACTTTCATTAAACTATAGGGCTCATATTTTCCAATTATCTTATTTTAAAGATGAGTTTAAGAAGAAGTTTATGACTTGCCCACGTCCTTGGAATTAGCGTTACCTGTTACATAAGTAAAAAAAAAAAAAAAGAGTTTGTTTCAAATGTGTAGGACAGGTTACTCATTAGAATTTAACTTCTTTGGAAGAATTTGGAGGGCTAGGGCAAGTTTCATAATCGTGGGGGGGGAACCCACAGTCTTGACATTTTGTTTAAATACTCATGGTGCTTTAGAAAATTTCATCAAGTTAAGGAAAAGAAAGGAAGGCATTCCCAAACAGACACAGTATAAAACCGAAGAGCAATTTATTTGTAAAGTTTATGGCCTGTTCATTTGCCCCACAATTCTCAGCACCACTTGCAGGACAAGCTAAATGCAAACAATAAATAAGCAAGAAGACAGGTAAGTAGAAACAGCAGAAGTGAAAAAAGGACACTCTGCTGAGAGCATTAAAACCATCCTCCCATTGGAAAATGAGCAGAACACATTCAGAATGTGAGATTATGCGGCCACACAACACTCTCCCAGGTAATATGTAAATGAGAGGCAGCATCCAGAGGTGACTTCCTCTGAAAATCTTAATCAGTCTCTCTCTGTTTCAGATTTAAAGTACAAAGCATACATTTTTCTCTCTTATTTCTCTCCTTTGGTTCTTTCTCCAGTGTTCTTACACAATACATAAATAGGAGTATGATCCCCGTGTAATTTAATGTCATTTTCAGATGTATCATATTTATGCTGAAAAGAATCATGTCTTTTTCTGGTTCCATGGGCGAATGTACCAAAAACTTTTGGTATTTTATTACAGGAATTCTTTGTGAGACATAATCTTTATTCTGTGTAACTCAGTAAACACATTAAATGGTTGGGAATGTTCCAGGTAGAAAATTTTCCACAAAACTTCCAACGAATTTAGGGTGCTGATTTCTAAGTGCGTAATTAACATAATTAACAACTAAAATTGCCCACCTGACATTACCACCTATCATAATTTGAAGCCCACATCAATGTGAGAGGACTTAGGTACATTTTTGGTTTTTAAGATTTGTTTTATATTTCTCCAAGGTAAATATAACAGCCAGGAACTATTTTACCCATTTTAACTTCCATATTAGATGCTGATTTAAAAAGCATCTTTATTTTGTCATGATTTGGTTTCATGATAGTAGGTATGTAGACACTTTGAAATTCCTCTCAACAACAGAAGTTTTCTCTTTTTTTCTTTATGAAAAACACTGTTAAATAGATCTTAACTATTAAAAAAAATACATTTTTCACCCTGGCCGCTGTGGCTTGCTCAGTGGATAGAGCGTCGGCCTGCGGACTGAAGGGTCCCAGTTTCAAGTCCGGCTGGGGGCATGTGCCTTGGTTGTGGGCACATCCCAGTGGGGGGTGTGCAGGAGGCAGCTGATCGATGTTTCTCTCTCATCTGTGTTTCTGGATCCATATATTTAAAAATAAATAAATAAAAAATAAAAAATACATTTTTCCTCATTTTTTTCTTTCTTGACTTGCTTATATGCAAACAGGATTTTAGCACAGTTTAAATCAGGAATCATACTCTTTTTCTTCTTTTTTTCACTGACATAATTTCATAAATTTTACTCCATATACTCATAATTACCAGATGAATTAATTCTAGCAAAAATTGAATATCAAATGTTTTATCCAGATGATCTTTATTCCCTCATAATTATTGTCTTAATGACTGCATAATATTCTAACACATTTTATACCAGAATTTAATTAGCCATTTTGTGATTAGTGGACATTTGCACTGATTTCCATTTTCTACCTTACTAACCTTTCAGTAAACATCTACAATAATAAAAGCATAATATGCTAATTAGCCTGGACGTCCTTCCAGACGACCTTCCAGACAAAGCTGGGGCTGCCAGGGCTGAGGCAAGCCGCTTGGGTCCCGGGTGCCAGAGGGAAGCTGGTGCCAGCAGCCAAGGGAAGGAAGAACTACTCTTGCACAAATTTTGTGCACTGGGCCTCTAGTATATACATAATAGACCTTTTCATCTTTAACCTTTTCCTTAGGTTACATTTCCAAGAGTAGGATATTTATGGACCAAATAGCATTTTTGTCTCAATAAATATATTGCAAAGATGCTTTCTATTTTAAATTGTCACTAGCAATTTTTGAGTTTTGTAGTTTTCCACATCTCCATCAACATTGGGTCTTATCATTTTTTAGTATTTTTTCCTAACATTTTATTTTATTTTATTTTATTTAAAATATATTTTATT
>NW_006296624.1:608605-617583 GCF_000327345.1 Myotis davidii | reverse complement strand
AGAGAGGAAGGGAGAGAGAGAGTTAGAAACATCGATGAGAGAGAAACATCGATCAGCCGCCTCCTGCACACCCCCGACTGGGGATATGCCCGCAACCCAGGTACATGCCCTTGACCGGAATCAAACCCGGGACCCCTCAGTCCGCAGGCCGACGCTCTATCCACTGAGCCAAACCGGTTTCGGCATTTTCCTAACATTTTAAATGGTACCTAATTGTTTTTTAAAAAGATTTTGTGTTATTTTATATATTTAATAATTAATGAAAGTTAAATTTTTTTTAATGTCTCGGATAAATTGTAGTACAGGTTATTTTAATGTAAATTTGTTGAACACCTGCTACACACCAAGTACTGTGCTGGGGGCTGAGAGGTAAAATGACAAATAATGGATGATTTGTACTTTGAGGAGTTTACTGAATAGGCCAGTGATGGCGAGCCTTTTGAGCTCGGCATGTCAGCATTTTGAAAAACCCTAACTTAACGCTGGTGCCGTGTCACATACAGAAATTTTTTGATATTTGCAACCATAGTAAAACAAAGGCTTATATTTTTGATATTTATTTGATATATTTAAATGCCATTTAACAAAGAAAAATCAACCAAAAAAATGAGTTTGCATGTCACCTCTGACCCGCGTGTCATAGGTTCGCCATCACTGGAATAGGGGATGTATCAATGTCCTTTATTATTTTATAATGAAAAGGTATTTCTTTCTCTTCTTGACAATAAATTGACATTTGCATAGTACCTACATTTTTTTTGAAGAGTATATTTTTAAACATAATCTACATACACATTTTGAGAATGTTTTTAAATACATAAACATTTCTTAGTTTTCTTTAAAAATATTTGTGCTATAACAATATCCTTACACATATCTCCTTGTTCTTATGTGAGTTGGGGTTTTTTTGTGTGTGTAAATATATGCCTTAAATTGGAATTGATGAATTGCAAAGTATTAGATTTCAATTTTTTTGGATACTACAAAGTAATTGCATCCATTTACACTCACACCAACAGTAAATGAAAATTCTTATTTTCTGAAATTGTCAGAATTTATTGCCAATTGGGTGTATGACAAATGGTATTGTTATTTCTGTAAGTGGGAATTAACATCTTTTCAAATGTTTACTCTTTATTTCCTCTGCCTACAAACTGCCTAGTATATAACTGGACCAGTTTTTTAAATTACATTCTTTACATAATGTTAATGATAATGATGTTCTGATCATGTTTATTAACTTTAATATGCAGAGCAGCCATCAGAGGGGTGGGGTTGGGGGGGTGGGCCTGGGTGAAAAAAGTGAAGAAATGTAGCAAAAAAAATTATTTTTACTTTGCTGAATTTACCATGAATGAAAACTGTATAACAGAATGCCTATTGACAAACAAGAAGAAATGTCTTTCTTGGTGGAATGGAATGTGCATGTGAATAGGGTACAAGCTCTTTGATAAGTTGTTTAGTAAGGCGTGCGATAGGAAAGGTTGAGAGCCACTGATAAGGATAGATCAGAATACATATGCAATTAATTATTTCTAATTAGAAAAACACTCCAAAGAGTAAGACATAACTTTTAAAATGTTAAAAATTAAATACACGTTGTCACAAGTAATCATGTTGAGTGCTGCTTTTCCTGATGAGGTGTAATCAGTATGTGATGGGCAAACACAGTAAGTTAGCATCAGAAGTCCTGCATTTGAGTTCCTGCCCTGCCTCTTATTAGCTATGTGATATAGGTGAAATTTTTAATTTTCAAGTTCTATTTACATGTAGCACATTATTAGAATCTAGGACAATCATGGAATTGTAGGTACACTATCAGGAGAGCGGAATCCTCCTATGTTACCTCAAGTAAATGAAATGTGCAGAATATTTTCAGTATTTTTGATATTTTCTTGGTTTGGGGTTATAATGAATAAAGCTGCTATGAACACTTTTTGTGTATACATTTTTTGTTAGATATTAAAATATTTGCCCTAACCAGTTTGGCTCAGTGGATAGAGCGTCAGCCTGCAGACTCAAGCGTCCCAGGTTTGATTCCGGTCAGGGGCATGTACCTTGGTTGCGGGCACATTCCCAGTGGGGAGTGTGCAGGAGGCAGCTGATTGATGTTTCTCTTTCATCGATGTTTCTAACTCTCTGTCCTTCTCCTTTCCTCTCTGTAAAAAAATCAATAAAACCTATTAAAAATATTTAATGTTTTCTATTTCATTAGATTTTCAACTTTTTCTGTCTCTGACACAGTGCTAACTTCTGGCCCAGTATTCAATTAAAATTCTCATCTATTTCTTTAGTAACATCTAATGTTATTCTGATTTCTTTTGTTTTTAAAGCATTGAAAAGTTTTTTCCGAACATCTTAAGAGCATACACTGATTGAATTTTTGTTGTTGTTTAATGAATGGGGGGGAGAATAGAGCTCTTTTAATAACATATGACCATAGAAATACCTGTAGCAGAGTGGTCATTGCATTTTTTCCCATTATAGCTCCAAATTTGGGGGAAAATATCCATCAATAAGAAAATAAATAACTACATCATGGTATATTCATGAAATGAAATGCAATTAAACAATAAAAAGAAACATATAACATAGTTGAATCTCATAGTTATGATGTTGAGTGGAAGAAACCAGGCACAAAAGAATACATACTAGATACATTTTATTTATATGAAATTTTAGAATGGGCAAAAAGTAATTTATGGTGATAAAAGTCAGAACATTTGTTATCTCTGGGAGTGAAAAGGTAGGGTATGATCATGAAGGAAAGATATGAGGTACTAAAAGTATTTTATATTTATGTGGATGAAGGTTAACCTAATGTGTACTTATGGAAATATGTACCTAGTTGTATACTTAAAATTGTATTTGTATATTTCACTATTTGTAGGTCATCTTTCAATTTAATAAGCTTTTCTTTAATAAACAGAAACTTTTCATTATTCCTTTTTTTAAATCAATATTACACCTAAATTCAAATTTATTTATTCATGTTACCTGTATTCCTTCAAAAATAATTGATTACTTCCATGGAAGCTGTATACCATGTCAGGAGTTGAAGACCTAGCAGTGAATGGGTGATCCATGGTTGCTGCCCTCGGATAGCTCCCAGCTTAGAAGGAAAGACAGCTGTGGACTAAATACTTATAAAATAATGAGTGTACCAAAGGGATTGTGAAACCCAGGGTACTACCTAATTTGGGAGGTCAGAAAAAGAAGTACCAGTTAAGTGGGGCAGCAAAAATGAGCTGAATATAACTAGATGAGGAATGCTTGCTAGAGGAAATAGCATATGCAAAAGCCCCGAGGCAAGAAAATGTTCCCAGCATTGAAACAGATGCTTGCTGAGCAGGGCGAGTCAGGGGAGAGTGGCTGTAGAGGTACGTGGGGGCCAGAGAGGTATTAAGTCAGTTGGTGAGAAGAGTGCAGCTGTGCTGATACTCATGACAATTTCAAATTATGAGTTATTTCAAATTTGCTTAGAGCTGCTGCAGTCTTATATCACTGTCAACACCCTATTGATTATTTTATAGTGGTTGTCCAGTATTGAAAAAAAAATCCAGATTAACATGGACAAATGGTTTTTAATAGCTTGCCTAACAATTCTAGGAAACTTCATAATTAAATGGAGATGGCAGGAGATGCTTTAGTCCAAGTTTGAAAAACAACAGCAATTAAAACTGAGTTAAATGACAGCATGGACTTCACAAGGCTTGTTTAGTAAGGACTGCCGTGTGTCAATTTCAGATATGTGAGAAAATTATACATGCGTGTATTTAAAAGACCTTTAAAATAATATAGGAATGAAATTTATGCGGCAACCTCGAAGCGCTTGGTTTGAAAAACCATAAGTATAGCCAAAGGATTCTGGGTTGAACTCTCATCCTAAGCCTGTTCGGACAAACTTGGGCAAGTCACAACTTTTGTTTAAATCATTTATGAAATGACTTCTGCTTTGCATTCCCACTGTACTGGTCTCAGGGCAGACTCTCTTGGTCACCTGCCATGTTCAGAGAACACCCAGTTTCCTTCAGATAGCATTGTGGCCTTGATTGGTCAAAGTCTAGCAAGCTAATCTCATTCCTCTGCCCAGGTGCTCACCTACCTAGCCTCCCTTGCAGCTCAAAATATCCTAGTGACACTGTTCTATGCAATTAGTTATAGAGGAGAAATCTCTAGAATGCTTCTGAGGAAAATTTTTTTCTCTTATAGAAATAGAGAGACCCTGAAAAGAAACCCATTTTCTTCTAATTGGAGTCATGTGAGGTTATGTTTTTGGTGCTACTGCAACCATTAGTAGTATGAGGAGAAAGGTAAGAAAAGTATAGCTTACCCTGCACTTCAGCATCGTGGAGCTGCTGTACCACCATTACCACCATCTTGTTATGTGAAAATAATAAATAAAATGTCTCTATTATCTCAGTTACTGTTAGGTAGTCTATTAACTGCAGCCAGAGCCACCTCAATTGATATATTGTGACATGAAGACTTTCCAAATCGAGTGGCTGAGTGATTAGCTGGTCTCAAAGGATCTCACTGTGTCCTCCTTCTCTGGATCCATGTGGTAATATCACTGTCTAGGTGCCACTGATTTTTAATAAATAATTTCAGTCACTAAACTTATTTGGGAATAAATGTAGTAGAATGGAAATCACTTGAAACTTGGAGCCTGAGAAACATAAAATTGAATCCAAATTCTACTACTTAGTAATTGTATGACCTTGAACAACTACCTTAGTCTTTCCTAGCCTCAGTTTCCTCATCTGAAAAATAGGGAAAACAATAGACCCTATCTCAGAAGATTATTTTTTAAAAAATATTTTTTATTGATTTTTTTTTTTTTTTACAGAGAGGAAGGGAGAGGGATAGAGAGTTAGAAACATCAATGAGAGAGAAACATCGATCAGCTGCCTCCTGCACACCCCTTACTTGGGATGTGCCGACAACCAAGGTACATGCCCTTGACCGGAATCGAATCTGGGACCTCTCAGTCCGTAGGCCAATGCTCTATCCACTGAGCCAAACCGGTCAGGGCATCAGAGGATTATTAAGCATGAAATCACTTAAGATATATGAGATGCTTACAACACTATATTATACATTAAAAATGCTTTAAAGGGTTTACTACCCTTTTTCTCCTCTTCATCATGATCATTACCTCTTTTTCCATGATTCAGGGACCTATACTACAGTATTAAACAGGTCTATGCTATGCCAAATTTCATTCTAGAGCAAATCGTGCCCTGGAAGTCTAGTGATTTCACTGTCCTCATGTGATCGCACCTACTGATCTCTTACAGGTGCTTGTGCTAAGAGCTCACCAGCTGCTCTGAGTGTGGAGGATGTCCTTCCAAGCTTTAGGCCACTCTCACGGGAATGTGGCCACCACCTATGAGGCCAGTGCTATGTGCTAGGTTAGGTGCGAGTAGGTGGGCCTGGTACACGTTTTCATTATAACTGAATCCAAGAGGCTGGTAAATATGTTCTCTTTTCTATAGTTTAGGAAATCAAAGCTCAGAGGAACAGCTTGCTTCAGGGTCCACAGACAGTACCCGCCAAAAGGAGTATCAACCGGGCCTGATAAATAATAAAGTGCAGGATACTGCACCAGAGAAAGAGCACCAGGCTTGATGGCAGTGGACGGGTGATGGACAGGGACAGCTCAGAGAGCGGATAATATGGTCCCCCAACACCTATAGGTGACTCACTGGCTTAGATGACTGCTGCCACCTTAAAGGTGTGAATGGATAGAGCAGAAAGCAAGGGAATGGGGCTTTCCATGATGGATTGGGGTCCTTCATTTTGAGCAGATGTGAATACTAGAAAGCCTTCTCCCACGCTCACCTCTTTCCTTCCCTGTTTTACTCTTCATCTTCCTTCTCAAACTTCAAATCAGTAGCCAAACAAAACACAGGAAAGTGAAACTGATAGCCATTTCTGAATGCAAATGGATTATTTTGAGGTTGGAAATATTTGTAGCCATTTACTTTTTAGATGTTTTAAAGTTGATTTTTAGAGAGAGAGAAAAATGTCAATGTGAGAGTGAAACATTGATAGGCTGCCCCACCCCATCCCCACCTCCCACCTCCACCCCTGGACACACACCTTACCAGGGATTGAGTTCAAAACCCAGGCGTGTGAACTGACCAGGGATTCAACCCGAAACCTTTCGGTACATGGGACGAAGCCCAACCAATCGAGCAACACTGGTCATGCTGTAGCTATGACTGACAAGTATTGCAGGAGGCCCAATAGCCTCTAACTTATTTAATAAATGTATTAATTAAACTGATGGAAATAGATTCTTTTTGCACAGATATTTAAAGCAAACGGAATGGAAAGGAAATGAAGCGATGGATTCAGAATAAGATCAAGCATGATGTGGTTGTTTTCATACAATTTTTTTCATAACATATGAAAGATAATTAGGGATCAAAGGAATAGCTAGGGAGGACTAATTTTTAAGACCAATAAATAACCAAAGCAGAAAGTGCCTCTCCTGTGTGAGTGGTGATTTTCTAACAGGTATCCCAGGGACCCACAGTCACGGAGTTGAGATGGAAAGTACAAGACTTAGTTCAGTTACACATTTTTGGAAGTGACCGATAAACAACATATCTTAGAAAGTTGAAGAGGATTCTTGTGGTGATACCTCCTGAGGTTATGGGGGTGGTACCGATCTTCAAGTCCCCTAATTTGCGCAAATATATAAACCACACACCCTGCCAGTGGCCAGAGGAGGGAGAGGCTTACTCTGCATACCTCAGGGCAGCGGTTCTCAACCTGTGGGTCGCGACCCTTTTGTGGGTCGAACGACCCTTTCACAGGGATCGCCTAAGACGATCGGGAAACACATATATAATTACATATTGTTTTTGTGATTAATCACTATGCTTTAATTATGTTCAATTTGTAACAACAGAAATACATCCTGCATATCAGATATTTACATTACGATTCATAACAGTAGCAAAATTACAGTTATGAAGTAGCAACGAAAATAATTTTATGGTTGGGGGTCACCACTACATGAGGAACTGTATTAAAGGGTCGTAGCATTAGGAAGGTTGAGAACCACTGCCTTAGGGTCTCCCATACAGTGGGTTCCATTTTTATTTTGTTGACGGTTTCTTTTGCTGTGCAGAAGTTTTTATAGTTTGATGTAGTTCCATTTGTTTATTTTTTTCTGTTCTTTCCCGCCACAAAGTTTCAATCGCACTGTATGTGCACACTCGCACGTGGTATTTTGTGGAAGAGCCACACTCAAGGGGCCAAAGAGCTGCATGTGGCTCACGAACCGCAGTTTGCCGACCACTGCCCTAGGGAATGTATCAGCAAAAATATTGTTATGATGTCTGAGATTGTACTACCTATGTACTCTTCTAAGGTTTTTATGGTTTTGAGATTTACATGTACGTCTTCTTATTCATTTTGAGTTTATTCTTGTGTATGGTATAGTTCTCTGATCTAGTTTTATTTATTTGCATATACCTATCCAATTTTTCCAACACCATTTATTGAAGAGACTGTCTTACCTCCTTTGTCAAATATTAATTGAGTGTAATGGCTTGGGTTGATTTATGGGGTCCCTGTTCTGTTCCATTGATCTGTATGCTTGTTCTTATGTAAGTGCCAGGCTGTTTTGATTACAATGGCCTTGTAGTGTAGTTCGATATGTATTATGATACCTCCAACTTTGTTCTTCTTTCTCAAGATTGCTGAGGCTATTTTAGGTCAGTTTTTGTACCATATAAAATTTTGGAATATTTGTTCTAGATCTGTGAAATATGCCACTGATATATAAATAGGAATTGTGTTGAATCTATACATTTTAATGATGTTAATTCTTCCAGTCCATGAAAACAGTATATGCTTCCATTCATTTGTATATTCCTCAAGTTCTTTCTTCAATACCTTATCATTTTCTGAGTACAGTTCTTTTATGTTATTTCTTAAATGCATTTCTATGTACCTTACTTTTTGTTGGTGCAATAGTATATGGGATTGTTTTCTTAGTTCCTCTTTCCGATAGTTCATTATTGGTGTATAAAAATGCCACCAATTTCTAGCATAAGAACAGGCCTATAAACTAATGGAACAGTACAGAGAGCCCAGAAATTAAACCACACATATGTGCTCAACTAATATTTGACAAAGGAGGAAAGAGCATACAATGGAGTAAAGACATTCTGTTCACTAAATGGTGCTGGAAAAATGGACAGGTACATGCAAAAAAATCAACAACAAGTGCTGGTGAGGATGTGGAGAAAACTTCTGATGAGAATGCAGACTGTTGCAGCCACTGTGAAAAAAACAGTGAGGAGTTTCCCCCAAAACTAAAATGATGCCTTCTGACTCAGTGGTCCCATTTCTAGGGATATATCCTAAGAAACCTAATACACCAATTCAATAGAATAGATGCACCCTTATGTTCATAGCAGCATTATTTATAATATCAAGATCTGGAAACAGCCCAAGTGGATTAAAAAAAAGTAATAATGTCAACAATAAAAATAAAGTAAGTCTAGCCCTGCCCAGTGTGGATCACTGGCTGAGCATTACCCCATGCACAAAAGGTTGCTAATTTGATTCCTGAATTTGCAGGCTCAAACCCCAGTAGGGGGCATTTGGGAGGCAGCCAATTGATATTTATAAAAAGCTGTGGTACATTTACTCAATGGAATACAATGTGGCCATAAAAATTAGGAAATCTTACATTTGCAACAGCATGGACGGACCTGGAGAAATAAGCAAGTCAGAGAAAGACAAATACCGTATGATCTCACTTATAAGTAGAATCTAGTGAACAAAGTAACCTGGAGAACAAAACAGAACCAGGGGCATGGATATGTGCAAGACTGACAGCAACAGAGAGGAGGGGAGAGGGGACAGTGGATGACAGGAGGTGAAGGGATTAGCCAAAGAACATATATGCACAGGTAGAGGGGTGCAGGGGGTGGGTGGAGGTGGACAAAGCG
>NW_006296624.1:601052-608136 GCF_000327345.1 Myotis davidii | reverse complement strand
GAGGGGCATCGGGCGTGGGGTGGGGGCAGAACCAGTGATGGGGGGAAATGAGGGTCCCCTGCCCAGGCCTGACGCCTCTGGCAGAGGCGTCAGGCCTGGGCAAGGGGCCGATCCTGCAATTGGAGGGTGATGGGGGTCAACGCCTGAGGGCTCCCAGTATGTGAGAGGGGGCAGGCTGGGCTAAGGGACACTCCCCCAACACACACACCAAGTGCACGAATTTCGTGCACCGGGCCCCTAGTCAATAAATAAAAACATATATTTTTAAGTGTCTATTTTGTCTGAAAAAAAAATTCAGTTGATCTAACCAAAACCTCTCAATTTCCCTTCAAATATACTGACTAGTCCCACCCATTTCTGTCTCCACCCTCTTCACAATGTCATTTGTTTAGCAATTTTTTTTACGCATTGTTGTGTAGACCAGACTCAATAGAGGAACCTGTTCTTTTACTAAAATATGTTTTTATTGATTTCAGAGAGGAAGGGAGAGGGAGAGAGAGATAGAAACATCAATGTTAAGAGAGAAGCATTGACCAACTGCCTCCTGCATGCCTCACACTGAGGACCAAGCCCACAATCCAGACATGTGACCTCCTGGTTCATAGGTCAACACTCAACCACTGAGCCATGCTGGCCGGGTAGGAACTGGTCCTTAAAATGATGAATTCTTGTATCCTATTCACCCAGGTATTTACATATTTTATGCTGTCTTGATCCCTGAAGAATATAACACGATACTTCATAGTATAATCAAACATCCCCTCCTCCTCCTCTTCCTTCTTCTCTTCCTCCCTTTTCTTAGTGAAGACAGCAGAGCACAGGGAAAAAAAGAGTCTAGTTTAGAAAAGATACACTCAGGGGTGAAGTTTTCACACAAAACTGTAATATACACACAGCTAGGTTCTGTATTCCTGGGCAGTATTTGAGCATGGATTCTAGAGCCAGACTTTCTGGATATTATTCCCACTTGCACAATTTACTTTGACAATGTTATTTAAGTTTTCTGTGATTTGGTATCCTTGTCTGGTGATAATAATATTACTTACCTCAGGTAGTTCTTTGTGGCTTTAAAATAATCAATAAAAAGATTGTGTAATGGAAGTGTTAGTTCTCAATAGCATTAGCTATAATTATATTTGTTATTGTATGGACTCTATAGAGACTGAAAGATATGACATTAACATGGGATCTGCCTGAATTTTCACAATCCTGATGTCAGCTTTTCTGATTCTTTATAGAAACAGAGGCAATGGACGTTAAAATCATTCAAAAATACCAACTAATAACTAGAACTATTCTTTTTATTAAGAAATGCCTTTAAAGAGTTTCAAAGTCATCAGAGGATATATATATATATATAAAGTTCTAACACATTAACTTATATTTCCTATGAGATTTTGCTTTTTGAAAGTATTAACAAGACCTTCAGAAATCTTTTCATTTAAAAATAGTTGATTGTTTTCAAAGTACTTCTAAGTAAATTTTTATTGCTGCATTTCTTTATGCATGATTAAGAAGCAAGAGTGAGTGAACTTATTTCCAGATTCCTCTTCTAATAATGGTTTATGGGGTATCCAATGCCACAGCTGTTACCACTCCCTGCTATAACACTAAATATACACTTTCACAAATACGTTCCCATGCGTCTACTTTATTTGCAACTTTGCTGCTAGAAAATTATTAACATTTATAACTTTGATAGTTAAATGATCACAATGGAGACTTCTTTCATATCCAAAACAATGAAAATTTAAAAAATAATACATTAATTCTTAGCACCCAATTAACTAAAGATGGCTTGGCCCGTGTGCACAAAGTCAATTGATTAGAGTATAGCTGCCAAACTGACTGAATTATTCCAAGGGGTGGACTAAGATATTATTCAAAAGAATAATCTTCTGCTCTCTGAAATTGTCTGAAAATAGATACATTTTCCTCTTCTTACACCAGAAGCCTAAGAGAGGCAAACCCCTTCATGCATGCACTTATTCAACAAGTATCTTATGAGACTGTGCTGGGAGACAGGCAATTGTACGAAGCCCACAGGACAGAAAAGTGACTTAAAGAGATAAGGCAGATAGCATGATGGACCTGGAGAGCATTACGCTAAGCGCAATAAGTCAGTCAGAGAAAGATAAATATCACATGATCTCACTCATTTGTGGAATATAATGAGCAACATAAACTGATGAGCAAAAACAGATCCAGAGACAGAGAAGCATCAATCAGATCATCAAACCTCAGAGGGAAGGTAGGGGAGGGTGGGAGTAAGGGGGAGAGATCAACCAAAGAACTTGTATGCATGCATATAAGGCCAACCAATGGACACAGACAACAGGGGGTGAGGGCATGAGCAGGGTGGGGGGAAGGTAGGGGGGCTAATGGAGGGGTAAGGACACATATGTAATGCCTTAATAAAAAAAGAAAAATATATAAATAAATTTAAAAAGAGATATGGCAATTACCTCAGCCCCATGTGGAGACAGAAAGAAAGAGTTTCCATATTATCAAGAGTGTGATATGGCCCAGTGGGGCCAATACTGTGGGGAGCTGGGGAGCTTAAGCAACACTTCACATCTTGGGGAAGAGGGACTGAGGTCTGTAGGTTGTGCAGCAGTGAGTCTAGTTGGAAAAAGATGGGGAGGGAGGGAGTGAGGAGGACGGTGCTCCAGGTCCATGGAGCATAGTGTTGGGAGTGCAGTGAGATCTGTGTATGAAATTTTAAAGGACAGTCACAGCCTAGAGGTTCTTACTGGATTTATAAGAACTATAAAGTACTCTCTTAGACATCAGACCCAGTATGATGCATAAAATGATCTCTTTTAAGGCAACTTTCAGAAAATAAGTCAATTACATAATTGCAACAGAGAAAAGGAGGGGTTTGTTGCTACTGACTGAACACAGTCACAATAAACATTTCATTAGCACCTCCTAGGACCCAGGGGTATGCTATGCTTAATGAAATGTAACTAAGAATGCAGGCGCTAATAAGGGAAAAGGTGGCACACCTGTGACCAGGAACCATGCAGTTCTACCCGAACAGTCCCAGGGCATGCCTGAGGCCCCGGCATGAGTATAAATGGCTCCTCCTTTCAGTCTCAGATATACCCAGGGCCGGACAATGGATTATGGACAACCCCTCAGAAAAAGGGATGATGTCTATGGGCGAGGCTGCTAGCAACGGTTTCACGGAACCAGTGGATTTGCAGTGTGACCTGATGGTAGAGTGGGATTCTGTAAGAAGTGGAGCCATGTGACAGCTGAAGATCAAATACCAGCCAGGAGACACCTGCTGAGAACTCGCCATTTCAACGGATGTGAAAGCTCTTCATTCATGAATGCACTGTCTCACTCATTCAACCAACATCTATAGAACACATGACCCATAATGTGGCAGGATAGTGAGAAAATTCCTGGGCAGGTGGGATGGGGAAGCTGAGACAAAAATAACTAACTAACTAACTAAATATATAAATAAATAAATAATAAATAAAATAACAAGGCCAAACACTTTGGGCAGCTTGCAGCCCGCAGGTGAATTGCAGGACCTTATCTTTCCTAACCAAGGACACCTGAGAGCAAATGGTTTCTGCCTAACCTCCCCAACCAGAGAATGTGTAGCTTAATCACCCTGGCCTGGGAAAGAGAACAAAGACCCAATTTGTGCCAAGGACAGATGGAGTTGTGTTACAAATAACAAAAACCCCATTAAAGCCAGACAGACCTAAGATAACAGTAAAACAGACCAAAGAATCATCCAAAACTTTCCTATATGCTCATTTGGATGAATCAGCACATTAAAAACACACCTGGAAAGCTGATGAATATTCTACTGAAACCCACCCCTAAGATTCTCACCTGCAGAAAAAAAGGGGGGAATGGGGAGATAAAAAGCCCTCAGAACAAAGATTAAATGTGGGCTCGCTCTAGACTAGCGTACACCCATACCCCTCCCTGGGCAAGATTTTTTTATTTCTTCCTAAACTCTAAGGGTCCCCAAGAAACTTGCAAAGGGGAGCGGTGGGCAGCAGTGGCAGCTCAACCCAGGCTCACACCTGATCCTGTCGCCACGGCCCCTCTCCTCCTGACTTCCCAGTGAGCTGACAGCAGGCCCACCTTGGCTCACTTCTCTCCTGTAACATTTCTAGAGGCCAAAGCACAGCACCGCCTGGGCTCTCCCCCGTTGTTTCTTCCACCCTACGAACTTGCAAAGGGGAGCGGTGGGCAGCAGTGGCAGCTCAACCCAGGCTCACACCTGATCCTGTCGCCACGGCCCCTCTCCTCCTGACTTCCCAGTGAGCTGACAGCAGGCCCACCTTGGCTCACTTCTTTCCTGTAACATTTCTAGAGGCCAAAGCACAACACCACCTGGGCTCCCCCCTGTTGTTTCTTCCACCCTACCTCCCTCCTTTGTTTCTCTGTCCCCAGCTTTGATAAACATACTCTCCAAACCATCTGGGCTTGGACTGTGAAATCTTTCCTGCAGGAATTCAAGAGCACACACTCCCGGCCTGAGGCAGACTCGCTCTGGGCAGGTACCTGTCTGGTGACATTACCAGGCACTGCTTAGGCACTGAGTCACACCAGCAAACAGTCTGCCCAGATCTTATCCCCATTTAGCTTACATTCCAGTGGGGGTGGGAGAGTGGGGGGAGCATAATTTAAAAAGTAAAAAACAACCACAACAACAAATAAACTGGATGATTTCAGACAGTGCTAAGTGCTCTGAAGGAAATCCGAAAGGGTAATGCACTGGCGAGCGGCTGGAAGGTGGTTCCCCAGCGGCTTCTGAAGAGCTGGCCTGTGAGTTCTCACCTGAATGAGAAGAAGCAGCCGCCCATGATAGGACCTTGGAAGCATTTAGAGCAAGCGGACTAGAGAAGGCCGGGCCCTGGTGCAGGAGCAAACTTGGTCTGTGGCTGGCAGTAACAAGAGGTAGGGTGACATTTAGCCATGGCTTTAGGCAAGGTGAGTAAGACAGGGCACTGCAGCTCAGGGAAACGGTTTGCATTTGATTGCAAGAGCAAGGGGGAGCTATGTAGACAATAAAGATGTTGTAAAGAGATCACTAAGGGTCTCTTGTGGCAAAGAGAACATAGGAGAGCAAAACGGAAGCGGGGAGACGAGGAGGGACACAGAGAGGGCAGCTGCTTAGACCCAGTGGTTGCAGGAAAGCAGAGGAGATAAGATGGATTCAAATACATGCTGGAGGTAAGTGGCCAGGGTTTGCTAAAGGTTTTCTGAGGGGGAGGAGGGGAGGTGGGATTGAGGGCTAGAGACAAATAAGGAATAACTCGTGGACTTGGCCTGAAACTGGTGCATCGTAATATAGATAAAATTATTGATCTGTAAGCACAGTTCCACTTTCAAGTGTCTATTCATGCTTTGATCAAGGAGCAGCCAACCTCTACAAAGAGAAATGCTGACTAACACTATGAACTCAGAACAAAGTCCATGTCCAATTCAAGCTTTCATCTCCGGCAGTGCTTAAATGTGCATAGTAAATGCTCAAGAAAATACTGGATGAATGAATGAATGAATGAAAACGGAATGAGGCTTTTATGTGAATTAGCCTAGATATTTAAGAAAATCACCTAGCCCTGGCTGGGTAGCTCAGTTGGTTAGAGCGTTGTCCCGATGTGCCGCGGTTACACGTTCTGTCAGGGCACAGACAAGAATCAGCCAGTAAATGTGTAAATAAATGGAACAACAAATCTCTCCTTCTCTCTCCCAAAATCAATTAAAAAAAAAACTATCTAGAGGAATACAGGGTGACTGGTTAACAACTAGTTAATCTGTTCTCTTGTTTATTTTTCATTTACTCCTTTAACACCTATTTATTTAGTGCTTTCTTTGTACCAGGCATTGTGTTAAGCAGATATGTGAGTCACATAGTGTCCCTGCTAAGGAAGCAAAAGGCTCGATGACAGCAGATGACAATGGACCCTGATGTGGACAGAAAGTCAGGGCGGGCTGCCCTGAGGGAGACATTCTTGAGTGAAGTGCTGAAGGTGCGGACTTGGCGGAAGTCAGTTCATGTAATGAAAAGACCCCAAAGAAGCCTTGCTGCTGGAGCAGAGGGGCCAGTCGGCTCCTGGGATGCTACTGAGAGGTGGGCTGCACGCAGGAAGGCAGGACTTGTAGGCAGAGACCTCTGCAGGGTGTGAAGCAGGAGGGCATGAGGAGAGTGCACCTTAAAGAGAGAAGCCTGCCTACTGGTGGGAAAAGACCCACTGGAGGAGAGAAACCAGCTAAGGGTGACACCTGAATCACAGTCTCTTTGAAACTAATTACCAGATCTAGAAACCTAACAGAGTCTGAATAATTGTCTTTGGAGAGCTTTGAAGGGGGGGGAGGGGGGGGGAGTAAGAGTAGAAGGTCAAATATTTGGCATGTAATTTCAGAAACCCAGTAATGTATGTGAGGCTTCCCACCATCTCTAATCCCAGAATAAACTTTTCATAATTTTATTGTCAAAGAAACAGCTATTTTTGTTAGTTTTCATTTTAAATTAATGTATTCTTTCCCAGTGTAAGTGTAATGCATGTTTATTATTTTAAAATTTAGGAAATGAAGAAAGCAAATAGGAAAAAAAATGCTTTTAGTGTTTTCCCAAAGTAGCCTCTGTTAATATTTTATTATATTTTCTGGCACACTTTTTACTAAGCTTTCTTTTTCATCCTCCTCCTTCCTTCTTTTTATCATCTATCTACACTAATAAAAGACAAACATGCAAATTGACCATACTTTCGCTACGCCTTAAGCCATGCCCACCAGCCAATCAGAGCGACTATATGCAAATTAAACCCAACCAAGATGGCGGCCAGCAGTCACAGAGCTGGAGCGAGCAGGAGCTTGGTTGCTCCTGTGATGGAGGAAGCCAAGATACCTGCCCACTCTGGCTGGCTCTGAGCTCCACTCAAGGCAACAAAATTTCAATTATAGAAGATAAACAAACCCCAGATACCTGCTTTCAGCTGGCAGTGGCCACGGAGCTGGAGTAGCCAGTAGGCTTGGGTTGCCCAGTGATGGAGGAGGCCAAGATTCCCACCCTCCCTGGCCAGCACTGAGCTCCACTCAAGGC
>NW_006296624.1:600598-601027 GCF_000327345.1 Myotis davidii | reverse complement strand
CTACAAAGTTTCAATTATAGAAGGTAAATAAATCCCATGAGAAAAAAAAAGAAAAAAGGAGAGGCTGGGAGCTTCTGTCACTGGGGAGACTTGGCCAGCCTGAAAACGGTCCTCAGCCCTTCACCAAGACTAGTCAGGCACCCCAGTGGGGCCCCCCACCCTAAAGGGGGTGTGGCCAACCTCCAAACAGCCATTAGCTCCTCACCCAGGCTGGCCAAACCTCCATGGGGTGAGAGTCCCCACTGGGCGGGGGGGGGTTTCACCTGAAGGGGGTGTGATCAGCTGCGCACAGCCATCAGCCCCTCACCCAGACTAGCCAGGCCCCCCAGTGGGGACCCCCACCCTGAAGGGGGTGAGAATAGCCTGAAAACAGCCATCAGCCCTTAATCCAGGCTGGCCAGGCACCCCAGTGGGGACCCCCACGCGGAG
>NW_006296624.1:600128-600494 GCF_000327345.1 Myotis davidii | reverse complement strand
AGCCTCTGGTTTTTACTAAAAATTCTTTGCTCCCGCGCGCCACAGTCCCGACTGGTACATATACCCACTGACAGCGCTGGCCCCGCTCACATCTGCTGCCAGTGCTGAGTGCTGGCCCCAATTGCTCATTGCCATCAGCAGGTGTGAGCGGCGGCTGCCAGCCCCGATTGCCCCTCAGGGATTCTCAATCTCCCCTGCTCCTGCGGGGCGATTGGTGCTGGCAGCCACATTTGCACCCGCTGTCAGCGATGGTCCCCCTTGCACCTGCTGCTGGCACCGGAGCCACCGCTAGCACCTACTGCTGGAGCAGGCGCCGGTCCTGACTGCTTGGCACCGTCAGCAGGCGTGAGTGGCTGGGGAGGGGCC
>NW_006296624.1:598241-598520 GCF_000327345.1 Myotis davidii | reverse complement strand
TCTGAGGGCCCCCCCCGCCCCGAGTGCACAAATTTTTGTGCACGGGGCCTCTAGTATATATAAAACCTTAATATTCAAATAGACCGAACAGTGGAACAACCGAACAACCAGTTGCTATGATGAGCACTTACCACCAGGGTGCACATGGAACACGGTGGGCGTCTGCTGCAGGAGGATGGTGGAGCAGGTGAGTGGGGGCACCAGACCAAGGTGGAGTGTCGGTTGCTGTCATTAGGGTGAGCCTCTGGTTTTTACTAAAAATTATTTGCTCCCGCGTGC
>NW_006296624.1:595365-598174 GCF_000327345.1 Myotis davidii | reverse complement strand
TAAACAACCAGTCACTATGATGTGCACAGACCAGCAGGGAGTGCTCAGCACCATCAGTGGGTGCAAGCAGTGGCTGCCAGCCCCGATTGCCCCTCAGGGATTCTCAATCTCCCCTGCTCCTGCGGGGCGATTGGTGCTGGCAGCCACATTTGCACCCGCTGTCAGCGATGGTCCCCCTTGCACCTGCTGCTGGCACCGGAGCCACCGCTAGCACCTACTGCTGGAGCAGGCGCCGGTCCTGACTGCTTGGCACCGTCAGCAGGCGTGAGTGGCTGCTGCTGGCCCCAATCTCTCCTGAGGGCTTCTCCACCTCCCGCTGCTCGCCCCTGCTGACAGTGCTGGCACCAGCCCCAAATGTTTGGGAAAAAAAACCCAAAAGCCTGACTGTGGTGTTGGACCACTAAACACACACACACACACACACACACACACACACACACACACACACACACTCATGTGTACACTCACATTGTGGGCTTGTATCCAAAATCAGAGTCATTTATCAGGCACTGATCCATGACATAATGAACTGAGAATTTAGAGATAAGAATTGGTGACAGGAATAAGTTTAATTGGGAGTAGGGGAGTTCAGAGATTGAGGGGTATCAGAATCATAAGAAATGTGGCAATACCATAGGTTAAGTGCATAGGATTGAGGGTCAACAGCCCAGCTATCTCTGGAAATGATCTCTTACTAGTTGTGTGACCTAGAAATTTTATCTCTATCCACCCCAATTTTCCCTTGGGTAAAAGAGGATGATAATAATTCTCTCTCATGGATTTCTTTTTTGTGAAACAATGTTTATTGAGCACTTATCTGAGAGGTGGCACATCTGAGAACTCAACTGATTATGTAGGCAAGTGGCCTCTAGTATATATAAAACCTTAATATTCAAATAAACCGAATAGTGGAACAACCGAACAACCAGTTGCTATGATGTGCACTTACCACTAGGGTGCACATGGAACATGGTGGGCGTCTGCTGCAGCAGGATGGTGGAGCAGGTGAGTGGGGGCACCAGACCAAGGTGGAGTGCCGGTTGCTGTCATTAGGGTGAGCCTCTGGTTTTTACTAAAAATTCTTTGCTCCTGCGCGCCACGGTCCCGACTGGCACATACACCCACTGACAGCGCTGGCCCTGCTCACACCTGCTGCCAGTGCTGGGTGCTGGCCCCTATTGCTCATTGCCATCAGCAGGTGTGAGCGGCAGCTGCCAGCCCCGATTGCCCCTCAGGGCTTCTCAACCTCCCCCTGCTCCTGCGGGGTGATTAATGCTGGCAGCCACCACTTGCACCCGCTGTCGGCGATGGCCCCCCTCTCACCTGCTGCTGGCACCGGAGCCACCGCTTGCACCTACTGCTGGAGCAGGCGCCGGTCCTGACTGCTTGGCACCGTCAGCAGGTGTGAGTGGCTGCTGCTGGCCCCAATCTCTCCTGAGGGCTTCTCCACCTCCCGCTGCTCGCACCTGCTGACAGTGCTGGCAGTGGGTGCAAGCGGGGCCGGCACCATCAGCACATAGGAGTGGTGGCGGCAGGAGTGGAGCTGCCAGCAGACAGGGTACTGGGGGCCTCAGTGGGAAGGGCTGGGCACGGGCACAGAGGATGGGCCAGATCCACCCCTTGCCCCCTGCAGCCTTGCGGCCCACAGTTCCTTTCAAGGTGCACGGATTCATGCATTGGGCCCTTAGTCTATATATATAAAATCCTAAGCAACCTAATGACCGAACGACCAGTTGACCAGTCACTATGACACATGCTGACCACCCGGGGGCAGACACTCAATGCAGGAGTTGCCCCCTGGTGGTCAGTGTGCTCCCACAGCAGGAGCACCATTCAGCTGACCAACAGGCACCTGACTACTGGCCCATGGTGGCATGAGCCTCTCCTGATCGGGACCGACTGGGTTTGAGCCCGTGGCAGTTGCAGCAGGACCAGGATGAGCGGGAGTGGTAGGCAGGAGTAGCAGGAGTCGTTGGACTATCAGTTTTGGCCCGATCGCCACAGGCCATGCCGAGGGGCACCAGGCCTCTAGTAGTATTTACTGACCACCAGGGGGAAGATGCTCAATGCAGGAGCTGCCCCCTGGTGGTCAGTGGGCTCCCACAGCAGGAGCACCGTTCAGCTGACCAACAGGCACCTGACTCCTGGCCCACGGTGGCATGAGCCTCTCTTGATTGGGACCGACTGGGTTTGAGCCCGTGTTAGTTGCAGCAGGACCAGGATGAGCGGGAGTGGTAGGCAGGAGCAGCAGGAGTCGCTGGACTATCGGTTTTGGCCCGATCACCACAGGCCATGCCGAGGGGCGCCAGGCCTCTAGTAGTATTTATAAAATTTATTTACTTCTCTTTTCACTTAATGCTACAGCACAATCATTAGAAATAAAATCTGTCTTTCTATGAATTTCTCCAAAATGCCAGGAAACCCTACTTTGTCTCTCTAACCAAATATTCTAGATCGCATATGCTGAAGTGAGTCCTGACACTGGCAAGCCATTTGAATATTTCTTTATTTCCATCATGGACAGAAATGTTTGATCCCCCCTTATGCCTACAAGAGGTTGCTTTCTCCTTGGGAAGTGGATGTCAAAAGCTACTCACAATTTCAAAGAGGCCGATTTCTTTTACACAGTTGAGCTGACCATCTATGTCATCCAAACAGCTACACTGTAATACTCCAAAGAGATCACCTAAATTGTATTACCACCTCCAACTATTAGAACTTTAATAAATCCATAAAGTTATATACACTTCATTTTACTTAATAAAACTAGAGGCCCAATGCACGAAATTTGTGCAAGAGTAGGCCCTCC
>NW_006296624.1:567393-594881 GCF_000327345.1 Myotis davidii | reverse complement strand
TCATAAGTCAAAACCATGAAAGATAAAATGGAATAAGAAATGTAATGCTGGAGGAGCCTTGGGCGCTGTGTTCTCTTCCTCCTTTTGAAAACGGCAAGCCTGTCTTTGATATGATAACAAACATAAACTGTTTAAAAACACCAAGTGGAGAAAAACGGAGCCTCGCCTGTCATGCAGTTAATCCATTGCAGAGTGACACACAAACAGTGTAACACCCAGCAGATATATGTTATGGAAATATTTTGAATTGGATTTACATGTAGTGAGCAAATTGGAACTTTTGATTTTTACCAGATATGGTAATATGCATGTTCTCATATTAACAGAATGTAATCCTATTTGAAAATAATAAGTTTTCAACAGGCTCTGCCACTAGAAGCTCGTGAATAAAAAATTGTTTGGTTTCTCGCTAGAGATGCGTGAAGAGAATTAGACCGTACACTTGCAAGGGAGCCCGCGTGTTTATCAGCTGGCTGCATGCTCTTCTGCCCTTGGTTACTACTTACAAGAGATTTCTGGGATGATGCATTTTAGGATCCCCACCCCCCTTTATCTCTGGACTGTCCATTGCCTTAGGCAAATAGCCAAGTGCAGAGCACTGGACCGGGATGTTTCTTTACACAGTCATTCCCTTCTTAAGTCATTCTACAGTCTACGCGTATCTTCCAGACAATTACAACAGGAGAGAGGGGACGTATCCTATATATTTGTTGGTTTGGTGCTCCCTTTAGATATTGAGCACAGATTCACAGAATTATTGTTCACTGCACTCAGAACATTGTAAGCCACGCCGGTAGCAAAGTCAAATAGACGACACAAAAGGGAGATAAAAAGGAGCAAGGAGGGATTCTATTTTATATTGCTTTTGGCGGCCTCTCTGCCTGGGAACACTGGGCATGCTGAGTCCAGCGCCTTTTCATCAGCGTGTGAGGAGTTTCCCTCATAGAGCAGTGAGAGACCTTCGTGTTTCAAGATAAATAAAATACCAGATTGCTTGAGGAAGCTTTGCTTTAGGGGCCTATATATCTAAATGAGCTGATGAGATCTGGCTGGTGGATTGCACCAGGGTGACTGACCATAATTTTCATCCACATTTTTTCTCCAGTGTCCAGCCACTTAGACAGTAATTTTCTCTGAATTACTAGCTGACCATCTGCCCGATCTGTCCTCCACATATAAACACACCAAAGCATAATAGAAATTCCATAATTTGGTGTATGGGTATTTAAGACTATCTCACTATTGGGCCACATGATATGTATCTTGAAATATCCCTTTAGCTCGTTTTCTGTGTATAGGTACGAATGTACTGTGTAATTAAAAGTCTGTGCGTACACAGAGTTACCAAGTTTTCTATTGTGACTGGCTCCTAGAATGATAGAAAACAAACCCCTAAGCTGATTAGGCTACTTGGTTTTGACTGATAGCTGCTTTTGAAATCAATTTAGATGAGCTAATTTTTTTTTTACTCAGCTGGCATACTACAAATATTAGGGGAAAATTGTTTAATTAGTGATTATGACTCAAGATTCCCATGAAGTTCAACCAAGCAATTCCAAAGTATCTAGCTACAGTAGTCTTATTGTCATCTTTTTCCAATGTACTTTGTAGGCTTTCAAATCACATTTTGAAAACTAAAGAAGGTATTTTATTTGATACAGATGTCATATAAAGTCACACATCTGTTAATCATCATTATATGATATTATTTGTATCCTCTAATTATAATGGTAGTTGTGTTTTTTTAAAAAAAAAACTGCTTCTGATTCACAGAGAGGGAATTTTTTAATCAGTATTCTTATGACTTCACCAAAATTTTAAATGTTTATTTGTTTAGAAGTAGCAAGAGTAAATTTTCTTTGGCTTTGCAGTGGAAGACTGAATAAGCAGTTCAGACTCAGAGAGTGGAAAACCTTGTTAGAAGAAAGTATGTACCAACAATGATTAATATACCCAGAGGTAGAGATATGCCAACCAGTAGTTAGCCCTCTCTTGTTTTCTATACTCACTGTGAATATCACTTTACTTATTTTACCATCAATGAGTATATATGAAAGCTAAAAGTATTTTAAAAAATATTTTTTTATTGATTTCAGAGAGAAAGGGAAAAGGAGAGCAAGATAGAAACATCAATGATTGAGAGAATCATTGATCGGCTGCCTCCTGTATGCCCTACACTGGGGATTGAGCCCACAACCCAGGCATGTGCCCTCGACCGGAATCGAACCTGGGACCCTTCAGTCTGCAGGCTGATGCTCTATCCTCTGAGCCAAACAAGCTAGGGCTAAAAAAGTATTTTTAAAATACATTTATGATTCATCTATTAGCATCTGAAGACCAAATAAAAGAAGTCAGCACTTTAAAAGTTTTGGAAGTTTTTCTTTTTTTTTTTTTTTTTTGAGATTGATCCAAAAAATCCATGTGAGGTTATTTATATCATCTGCAGCTTTGTACTCTAAGACAAACTGTGGGAATATCAATGTTGAAACAAAACTTTAGAGGGGGAACATTAGCTATTGTGAGAAGAATAAAGAGTGTCAATTGTTTAAAGACCAAGGGCAGTGCAGTGCAAGAGAGAAGAGGCACAAATGGTATCATTTATTAGTTCTAGAAGGTTACCCGATGTTTCACAGCTTTCACTATGCTTAATAGAGAGTGTAGCAATTTGTTATAAAAGTGGTTTGTCTGAGATAAGTAGGAGTTTTGAAGCATTGACTATGAAGGTTACTATGTAACATTATTTTATGATATTCTCACTTGTGTATGTAAGAAATTTTAAAAATCATGAGAATATTGAAAAAGCATCAAATCATTCCATTTTGTTTCTTATAAAAATAAATGTAATAGCACAATCAGTTCGTTTTAGGAAACAGAACTCTGGAAGGTGGTCCCTTGGTAAAGCAAGACTTGTATCTGCAGCACTAGTTCTGTGAATCATGATCTAAAGTCTGCATTTTTAAAATCTCACAGCCCCAAGGGTCTAGTAAATAAACATACAAAGAATATGTAAAGATGGTTTATACCACAGGGCACATGTAGTACAAAACTTGGCATTCTTAACTAGATAGTAACTGAATGTGCAAAATTTAAAAATATTGAAGGTCTGGACCTAAGGGACATGAAGAATGTAGGGTGATGCCTACATGTCTGGTTGGAACAATATGTAGAAAAGGGTGTCATTCACTTGGAATGAAGAAGATGGGAGAAGGGCATGGGTTTGGGGGTGAAGAAATAAAAAATTACATTTTGGACATACTATTTTGAGACACCTAAAAGTCAGTCAGGTTCAAATAGTGATGCCATGAAGGCTTTTGAAACCATGAGAATAGCGGCTCTGGCACAGGGCTCAGTTGGTTGGAGCATCATCCCATTCACCAGACGGTCATGGTTTCAATTCTGGTCAGGTCAGGGCATGTACTTAGGTTGCAGGTTCCATCTTCAGTCAGGGCATGTGTGGGAGGCAACCGATGGATGATTCTCTCTCATTTTGATGTTTCTCTCTCTCTCTCTCTCTCTCTCTCTCTCTCTCTCTCTCTCTCTCTCTCTCTCCTCTTTCCTCTATTGCTAAAGATCAGTGAAGAAATATTCTTGGCTGAGGATTAAGAAAAACATGAGAATGGTAGTCAGAGGGAAAAACTGGAATATAAATATAAATATGGTGGTTATCAGCAAGGAGTTGAAGTAGATCATCTAAGGAGAGAGGACAGAGAGAAAAAATGTACCAGGCCTCAAAGAACCCATATTTAGAGGTTGATTGGAAAGCCCCCTCCCCGCGCCTCTCCCCCGTCCCCCGTGAATGAGTAAAGCCACTAAAGAGTAAGGCTAATAAGTTCCAAAAAGGAAACACGAAGAAGATGTTGTTTCGTGTGTTGAGTGATTCTTAGAGCTCAGGAAGAATGAAGACAGAAAGGTGTGCATTGGCCTTGGCAGCATGGAAGCCTCTGATGTCCTTGACCAGAGGGGTTTCGGTAGCATGCCAGGATGGGTACCACATTCGAGAGTAGCGAATAGAGTCTTGAGAATGAGGAATTTGAATTGCAGAGAAAATAATGAGACGGTAGAGTTTTTTTTTATATTGTTGTTGTTGTTTTTTAAGCTAGAAGATAGAAAAGAATGTTTATATGTTGGTGGGAATGTCCCCGTGTAGGAAGATTGATGCTACAAGAAGAAGACAATTACAGTAAGAGAGAAATAACTAAGAATGTGGGGGAATGATGAGATTCAGGCTTGATATTGATTCAGACTTCACACTGATCTCTGATGGGGGGGACTATTTGCTTCATCATCACAGGAGAACGAGGTGATGGTCGATGCGGGAACGCTGATGACGCCAACAGCTATTAGTGATGACGCCAACATGTGTGCACCCGCTGCAGTAATAATTGCATGTGAAGGAATCTTGACTTATCAAAAGTTAAAGTATATAAAAACAATTTCAAAGAAGTAAAATATCATGTTGTAAAGTACATGGTTTCAAATGTACAGGGAACTTTTGTACAGCTCTGACTTAAACACCATTGAGCAAATGTAGACTTTGGTTAATTCCAGCTTTTGCATTTGAGTAATGACCTTTCTTTTACCACCATTTTATTAAAATAGGACTTCTTATCACTTTCTCACCTTCAGCACTTACTGTTACCATAAACCTGTGATTCTCAAATTGCAGCCTGGGATCCCTTCTTGAGCCTTGTTCAGGGTTTCAAAGGCAAGGTCAAAACTATTTCTATAATAATACTAATTTTCTTTTTTTGGCCTTTTTTCACTGTGCTGACATTTGCACTGATGGTGCCAAAGTACCGATGATGAGTAAAACTGCCGGCACATTAGCGCAGATCAAGGTAGTGGCGCCATATCATACCAATAATCACCGTGTTCTTTACCATCGTGCTCCCAGGAAATCACACAAACAAAAGACAGTTTCACTGAAGAAGAACCTTGATGAAGCAGTAACTATCATCCATTTAATTAAATCCTTATTAAGTTAAGTGATTGACTTTATAAAATGATACTTTGAATACATGGCTTTTTAATATTGTGTGTGATGAAATGGGAAATTCACATAAGGAACTTTCGCTCTATACTGAGGTACCATGTGAATCTCAAACAACGTGACTTGTGAGCCTACCAGCTACCTTTTTATGGGACATTTTTCCTTACAAGAACAACCGTCAGACTGAGTATGGTTATTGAGCTGTGGATATTGGCAAGCATTTTATCAAAAATACCCCCAAATGAAGCTTTTGCTGTAAGGAAAACATCTGACAGTATCTGTTGCCAATGATACATTTCAAGTAAAAATTAGAATCTTGGAAAGTTTGCATTTACTACTGTAAACTTGATAGTTTCCCAATATATATGTATTTTTTTTCTGAAGAGATTTGTCATCATGAATTGTCACTGATGATGTGATTTTTTCAAATCTCTCATGCAATGAGGAGTATCAGTGTTTGGAAGTTCTATATAACTCAGTGAATCAACATTTTCCAAATGACCAGCATAGGATGTCACAAAATTATATATAGGTAAAAGACCCAATTGAAATATAAAATAAACTAGTGGATTTCAATGTGGCAGAGTCTGAAAATTTCATTGACATTTTTTTCAGGTGACACACTGCAACTATTATCTAGTTTCTTTAAGAAACTGTCACTTGTCTAGTTTTAGTGCAATGTAAAAGAAGAATATTCACAATTATCTTCTGAAAAGTTTAACAAAATAGTTTACTCTTTTTCAATGACAAAGCTCTGAAAAGCTGAATTTTCTTCATTTGATTCAAACAGTGCAATTTATTGCAACAGTTTCAATGAAGGAGCATATATGAGAATGTTTTTTATTTAGATAGCCATAAAAAAGAATTACAAAAAAATCTCATTGAATTTAGCTATTCTCACTAAATTTTTCAATGCAGTTTTTTTTTCATAGAAAATGTTAATATTGTATACATGAAGTAAAATTATTATTTTTAACTAAACTCATAATAAAATATACCGGCTTTTATTAAGAAATACCAATTGGTAGTTACAAAATATTCAAGAGGATATAAAGTACTGCATTGAGAATATAGTCTATAATATTATAATAACTGTATGATGCCAGATGGGTACTTAAATTACCAGGAGGATCATGTTGTAAATTATATAATTGTCTAACCACTATGTTGTACACCTGAAACAAATAGAAAATAATACTGAGTGTCAACTATAATTGAAAAATAAAATAAAAATTTTTAAAGATAAAAACACACAAAAATAAAAAATATAAATGCCAAAAAATAAAAAGATGCATGCTTTTAATTTCTTTTATGGTAAAACCTATTGAATATTACCCACATAAACAGAAGCTGTTCGGTGTCCTTAAAACTTTTTTTCTTACTATTTTCTTACTATTTTACAGAGAGGAAGAAGAAGAGCGACACAGTGAGAGAAACATCAACTTGTTTTTCCACTTATTTTTGCATTCATTGGTTGATTCTTGCCCTGATGGAGGATTGAACATGAAACCTTGGTATATTATGATAGTGCTCTAACCAACTGAGTTACCCAGCCAGGGCTGGTTTCCTCAAAACTTTTAAGAATCTGAAAGTTAAAGATCTGTGGCCATAAGCAAAATATTTAAACAATATTTCTGGGTAGTGCATGAACTACATTTTTATTTTTAGTTTTTTAATGTTTGGTTTCCTATGCAAACAGTATTTTCTGATTAATTGATCCAAATACTAACTTTCTAATTTTTGATATGCTCACCTTCTAGACCAGGGGTGGGCAAACTTTTTGACTCAGGGCCACAATGGGTTCTTAAACTCAGAAGAAGGAGCTGTGGCCATGTTTCCCGACGTTGCCATGTTAACACTGCTGCTGGAGAAGGAGCGGAGGGGAGAGCAACAGAACCCTCTGCTCTTTTGGCTCCGCAGCCGTAGTTTGCCCACGGCTGTTCTAGACAATATGATCACCTTCTGTTGTGTTTAAGTTGATAAGGAGATGGATAAATGCTTTACTTTTACTTTTATATTTTAACAATAAAAATATATGTATGTTAATTTGAAAGTTACAGTCCTTTGTAAGATACAGAATCTCTACATTTCAGAGTTTGGCTAATTCTCCACAGAGCTTGCAGTGGACAATGATAATGGTGGTGAGGAAGGGTACAAGGGTACAAGGGTTTGGTTTCTACTCCCAACTCTGCTCTTAAATTTGATCAAATCTCTGAAAGCCTTGGGCCTAAAATGTCTGATATTTACAATAAGGATGTGCATCTCCGTTTTTCATCATTTCCTGTCAGCAATTTGGATTTCATGTAACTCTGATAAATGTACACACATAGTGCAGTTGAACAAAGTTATCCCAATAAAAGAGAGTTGAGCAAAAAGTAATTTCAAGACAACTCAAGCTCTTAACCTTCATTTCTTAAATACCACAAAGAACACAGTAATAACTCCTAGATTACCTCAGGCACACTCTCTATTCTCAGGATCCTGCGTCACAGAGTCAAAGAGCAGATCTAGCATGGCAGGACCCTTCTCTCTTCCCTGCAGCCCCACCTCAGAGAGGCACTATTTATAGTTTTGCATACCCTGCAGCATATTCCAGTTTCTAGGTGTTCTACAATACTTTAATCATTTTACCATCCAAGGAAACATGGAAAGTGTCCAGATTGTGTATTAATATAAAATAGCCTTTTCTAAAACTTTTATTTTTTAATTGCAGTTGACATTCAATATTATATTAGCCTCAGGTGTATAACATAGTGGTTAGATGGGCCTTCACTTTGAGGTCTATTTTGTCAGATACAAGTATTGCTACCCCAGCTTTTTTTTATTTCGTTTTCATTTCCATTTGCCTGAAAGATATTTTTGCATCCCTTCACTTTCAGTCTGTGTGAGTCTGAAAGGAATTGTGGGCTGCGAGGCTGTGGTGGGCACAGGGGCGGGTCTTAGTCCATCCTTCACGCCCCCACCCAGCCCCTTCTGCTGGCCCCCAGCTGCCTCCTGCACACCCCCTACTGGGGATGTGCCTGCAACCAAGGTACATGCCCTTGACCGGAATCGAACCTGGGACCCTTCAGTCCACAGGCTGACGCTCTATCCACTAAGCCAAACCGGTTAGGGCTAATCTATTAAATTTAAAATAATTATTGAAAGATATTTAGTTATTGCCATTTCATGAATTGTTTTTAATTGTTTTGGTAGTTCTCTGCTACTTTCTTATTATCTTGCTCTCTTCTCTTGTGTATTGATGACTATCTGTAATTTTGTGTTTGGATTCCTTTCTTTTTATTTTGTGCATATTCTTTGTAGATTTTTGTTTTGTGGATACCATGTGTTTCATATATACCAGGCTATATTTATAGTACAGTAGCCTATTTTAAGTTGATGGTAGCTTAAGTTTGAACACATTCTATAATTACATCACTAACATTTTACTCTCTGCCTATATGTTTTTGTCATTTTTAACTTCTTTTGTGTGTGTGTGTGTGTGTGTGTCCCTTAATTAACTGTTGTCATTTTACATTTTACTTTTGTACTAATTTCAGTGTGGGTTGATCCTTTGTTTTCATTATGTGCTTGCTTGTGTCAGTGAGAATTTATTCTTTTCCATATTTTCTTATGCATATGTTTTCTTTTTCTTCTTAAGTCTCTAGAAAATTTCTTGTAATATTGGTTTGGTGGTGATGAACTCCTTCAGCTTTTTCTTGTCTGGAAATTCTTTAACTCTCAATCAATTTTAAATAATAGCTTTGCTGGGTAATCTTGTTTGTACGGTTTTGTATTTCATCACTTTGAATATATTGTGCCAATTCTTACTGGCCTGAAGTTTCTGGTGAAAAATCAGCTGGCAACTTGTGGGATCTCCCTTGTATGTAACCAACTGCTTTTTTTTTTCTCACTGAGGTTTTTTTTTTCATATTTTATAGTAAATTGATTAGAGTGACGTTGGTTAACATAAACATATAAGTTTCAAGTGTGGGTTCTTATGCTTAATGTTGTCTCAGCAGTCCCTTATACTATACTCATTTTGTTGATTTTTTTTCCTTTTTGCTGTTCTGATTGGGTGTTTTCTGCTACTTTGTCCTCCAAATCACTGATTTGATCCTCTGCTTGATCTAATCTGATGTTTATTCCCTCTATTGTAATCTTTATTTCAATTATTGTATTCTTCATTCTTGATTGAGTCTTTTTTTATGGTTTCTAAATCCTTTTAGTATTTCCTCCCTTTGTTGAAGTTCTCACTGGGATTATCTAGCCTTCTCCTGTATCTCCTCTCTTTGTTAAAGTTCTCACTGAGATTATCTAGCCTTCTTCTGAGCACATTAAGCATCTTTATAAGCAATATCTTGAACTCTGCACCTGGTAGATTGCTTGTTTCCATTTTTCTCAGTTCTTAGGTTGGTGTTTCATCCCATTCTTTCAGCTGAGACCCTAGGGGCCCAATGCAAAGATCCGTGCACTGGTTGGGCTCCCTCAGCCTGGACTGCACCCTCTCGCAATCTGGGATCCAGTGGGGGATGTCAGACTGCTGGTTTTGGCCCGATCATTGCAGGCAGTCCGACATCCCCCAAGGGATGTAGCAGTGCGCAAAGCAGCAGGTGGCTGGGGAGGAGCCTGAGCCTGGCTCAGTGCTCAGTGCTCCTATCTGCTCGCCACTTACTCCTTAGCTTCTTAGTGCTACTGTGGAGACGGGAGAGGCTCCCTCCTCTGCTGCTGCACTTGCCAGCTATAAGCCTGGTTTCTGGCTGAGCAGTGCTCCCACTGTGGTAGTGCACTGACCACCAGAAGGCAGCTCCTGCATTGAGATTCTGCCCTCTGGTGGTCAGTAGACGTCATAGCAACTGGTCATTCTGGTCATTCCATCGAAATGTCGCTTAGGCATATATAGAGATAGAGATAGAGATAGAGATGATAGAGATAGAGATAGATAGATATTTCTTTGTCTTCTAATTTTGGGTGCCTCCCATTGTTTGTTTCCATGTATTGGAAAGTTCTGCTACATTTCCCAGTCCTGGTAGAGTAGCCTATGTGGCAGATCTCCTGTGAGGCCCAGTGGTACAGTCTCCATTACAACCTGAACAGGGTGATCCAAGGATGCCTCTTGTGTGGTTTGTGTGTGTCCTCTTCTTGTAGTTGAGTCTAAATTGCTGTTGAAATGTCAATGGGTGAGACTGACCCTCAGGCTAACTGGCTTTGGTGGCTGGACATAACTATAGTGGACAAGCTGTTGTGTGGACACTGACCTCCTGGAACAAGATTTGCTTTCACAAATCCTGGTGCCTATTAACCCCATCTTTGGGTATGTCGATTATGGCACTAATTGGTGCTCTGGTGTGGTTTGAAGTTGGCCAACTGTTATGTTGGTTCTAGGGCTTCTTGAGAGGGGCTCCAGAGCAGACCAAGTTTAGCCATTGCCTTGTCCAACCCAGAGCCACCTGGTAGGAGTTACAAAGTGATTTGAGGAGATTGTTAGCTGCCTGTGCTGGTCTTGGAGGTACCTGGGAGTGGGTGTGCTGTGAGCTGAGGTTGGCTGTCACTAGTGTCAGATTTGCGGCCACTTAGCAAGAGGTGCAGGGCCTGTGAGGCCAGCTGCTGCTTTGTGTGGAGTTTGTGGACCTTTGAGAGATTTTAGGAAAGTTCATAGCCTGGACCCAGGCTGGCAGCTTGTGTGGATTAGACTCTGAAAGAGGTTCAGTCCAGTCAAGGTACCAGAAAATCACGAGGGTCGGGTGAGAGTGGTTTGCCTGGTTAAGGGGACTCAGACTTGATGTCTGCCTACACCTACAGGTTGGATTGGGATGGGGGAGGGTCTCAACAAAGGAACCATGTGATTTCAGGCACCTTAGTCCCTGAAAGAGCTGCCCCTATAAGCCTTAGTCCTGAAGGCAGACAATTCAGTTCCACCACACATGTCCTGAGCAGTATTTTTTGAGCTGTTGTCCCTTTGCTGGATCTTAGGCTAAGTGTTTTGAATGAGTGAGACTGTGCTTGGGTGCTTTAGAGACCTGTGTCTCTGGCAGCTCTCAGTCTCACCCAGACTGAGTCACTGCTGATTTTCCAGCAAGCTGTTGTTGGGAGTCCTCTGCCCAGCACTGAAGCTCTGGGCTGGTGAGCCCAGTGTGGGGCTGGACTCCCTCACTCCTAAAGGAAAACCCATAATATTCCTCCCAATTCTCAACCACCACACCTGGGTAGGAACAGCTCATTCCACGTCTCTTACGTGTCTCATGTGGCTTCTTCTATATATTGCTAGTTACAGTAGTTCTGATCAGCTAGTCTTCTGGTGGTTCTCAAGGGTTGTTGTTCTATAATTTCGTTGTAGTTTTGATATGGTCATGGGAAGAGGCAAGCGCAGCATTGACCTAACCTGCCCTTGTGACTAGGAGTCCTAAACCTTTAAATTAAAACTTAAACACATAACAGTAAATATTTTTGCAATTATATATTTAGAATAAATTCTTGAAGTAAGATTGTTTTTTAAATGGTGGGGAACACATTTTCCCACACCAGCCCACAGAGCAATGCCTGCTTCCCCAAACCTTCCTTAATATCGGGTCAGATCAAACTTAAATTTTATTTTATTTTTTTTCAAACTGATAGATTTTTAAAAATGTCATTTCGGTACTATACTTATTTGATTTTTTAAAATCACTACCTTTTATTAATTAAAAAGCATGCTTTTTATATGTTTATTGCCCTTTTGAGTTGTTTTTTTTTTTTTTCATCTGCACACACCAGCCCACAGAGCAATGCCTGCTTCCCCAAACCTTCCTTAATATCGGGTCAGATCAAACTTAAATTTTATTTTATTTTTTTTCAAACTGATAGATTTTTAAAAATGTCATTTCGGTACTATACTTATTTGATTTTTTAAAATCACTACCTTTTATTAATTAAAAAGCATGCTTTTTATATATTTATTGCCCTTTTGAGTTGTTTTTTTAAAAAAAAAAATATTGGTAAATTACCTGTTCATGATCACTTTCTAATGGGTTGCTAGTCTTTTACTAAATTATTTATAGAAATTATTTTCTTTACCCTCTGATTTAAAAATATCTTCACAGGCTTTTATTCCTCATTTTACTTCATTTAAAATGTTTTGGTCTATGAAGATATTCCTTATTTTTTATTTAGTCTAATGTTCATACATTATCTACAGCTTCTTGGTTATATCATGCTTAAGTACACCAAACTCTTTTTTTTTAATCACCAAGCTTATTCCAAACCTTTAATAATTTAATTTTTATGCTCAAATTTTTGAACCAACTAGAATTCACTTTGAGTAAGGAGTGAGATAAAGCTCCCATTTCATTTTTTTCCAAATGGCTAGCCAGTTGTCCCAGTACCCTTATTGAACAATACATCTTTCCCACAATGTTTTGAAAGGCCATCTCTATCATATCTTAAATTTGTACTTTTTTCTCTATCTCTAGCTTCTCAGAATAGGAAGTTATAGATGAAAGATAAGAAAGTGAGGAATGAAAAAAAAAGGCCACAGTGATTAAAGTAGATCAGGGGGGAAATAATGTTTACAGGATTCTAAAAACTGAGCATAATATTTCTCTACTTCCTCATGGTTACAAGAGAATGTTCTGTCTTTGTTGGGTAAGCCATGGAAAATCAGAGCTATCATTATCCTATTCATGACACTTGGACTCTTTTACTGCGAGTAGTGTAGGGTAAAGAAATGAGCGTCTGTCATCATTTTTTTTGGTTTGTTAGTAATTTTTGGCATTGGGAGAATAATGTGCCTTTAACAGAACATAGATTACAGATAAACAATGCATCTCACAGTACTCTGTTGCTAGTGTATACAATACCTCACCACCACTATCACCACTCATAGTCTGAGTATTTTTATCCCTGTTTTCATGAAAAGGATCTATTTTCAATTCTAGAAGGAAAGAATAAATTTGCTGCAGTGGGTGTGATGAAAAGTACAAGAAGAGGGAGATGCAAAGGCATTACCATCTCCAAGTACAGATGGACACATTTTGACCTTCCTTGAGAAAAGTTTCAGATTCAGAAGCAAATGGGACTACCCAAGAGGGCCTACTGAGAGTCTTAGAGTAAGGACTGCTGCTTCTGGGGTCCCCTGGTTCTGAGTTGAGAGGACACCCTTTTCTTAAGCTCTGCACAGTCAGATCTCACTGGAGCTGAAATGACTGGAAACCCAAGGAGCATAAGCTGACCGCATTCTTGACAGAAGCACTCATTTCTTACAGCACTAGCAAGTCTTCTCCACGAGTATATTTTTGGCAGCATTTGTAGAAAAGGGAGAAATGGAGTGGTAGAAAAAACAAGACAAAGGAAATTCAGTACCTATAACTGAACTTTGTCTTTTGCTCACTTTTGATATACCTGTTTGTAGCACCCTGGGGAAAGGCTAGGGCAGGGGCTAAGGGCCTATTACTCCTTGGGTGGGGACTCTCAAGTGAATAGATATTTGGAGTCTCAAATATTTGGAAAATGAGTTAATGAACCAACCAATGAATAGTTACTACTATAAAAACAATCCCTTTCAAGACTCCAAGTGGTTCATCTCATTCGAGCTGAATATTAAAATGTTTCCAATTTAGCACAAAGTACAAGAAAAAACAGTTTTTGAAATTTAAAAATTAGAAATTGTTAGAGGATAATTGGCTACTTGAAAATAATTACTTTTTATTGTTTTCAACCTCCAATACTGGGGTTTAATCACTTCCTAATATCACTGTCTCTGAAAGAAAATTTTCTGGTAACATATAACAGAAGGCTCGCAGGTGGAATGCTCCAGCTCTTAGGTCCTGGGTGGAGTTCAGGGCAAATAGGACATGCATGTGTTAGGGAGCCAGGGTCAATATAGCTTGATAGAACCAGAAAGAAACTTAGGGGTGGGGGATGGGCTAACATCCATTCCCAATTTTTGTCTTAGAATTCCTGATGGATTGATGTCTAGGTTAACTCTCATAAGGGAGGGAAGTAAATGGTGAAGTAATCACCTCAGTTTCACTAATTGAGGAAGTTCCCCTGGTAAAAAGCTGCACTACTTTGTTGATTCTGTCACAATGTGGAGAGACAAAATTCAAGGTTCCTTTCCCACAGAAAAAAATACAACTTAAACAGCTCCTGAAAACGCATTATCCTGAGATAACTAGAAGATTTTATGCAATTTGAAGAGTTATTTACTGTTAAAACACTAAAGAAAATATTCTTAATATTTATCAGAATATTTATAACAGAATGAGGAACTTAATAACATGTTTCTGAGCTTTTAACTGTTTTCCAAAACACTCTGAGTTAAATAATCACTACATTAATTGACATACAGGACAAATTGTAATGTTAAAGTATTTGAACAAATGCCCCCAAAGAGGGTGGGCATTGACTTAAATCAGCTTAATACTGCATTGTGTCAGGAATGGATGGTCTAGGGACAATTAGCAAGAATTATATGAATTTGTGAAATTGTGTGGATTACTTCTAGCACAAATGATAAATAGAGGAACAGAACCATAGCTCAGAAAGCATGTTGGTACATTTTTCCCAGCACAATGGTTTGCTGCAATCATGAGTGAATTTTGATACTACAAATAAAATGTGTTAGTGATTTGTAAAGATTTTAAGAAAAAAAAGCTGAAAAACTACATATGCGATCGCCTTTAATGGAAGTAGTTGTTGGCTTAATGGCTTCAAGAATTTTGATGCTCTCCACCACTTTAAGCTACTGGCAAAGGTACAATGCAATGGAGGTGATGAAGCGTTAATCTTTCTTTCCTGTACTCAAACAATGCGTTTATGAAGAAGCCCACACCCTGAATCATAGTTTAATGCAAATAGTCTCTCTTCAAAGCAAATGTGATGGACACAGACAATAATGTGGTGTAGGCCAAGAGATGAGGAGGCAAGGGTAGGTGGAGGTGGACAAAGGGAGGGAATGGGGGAAGTCTGCAATAATTTCAACATTAAAAATTTTAATAATAAAAAAAGCAAATATCCTCTAAGAGACATATTTCCTGGAGGAGAGTGCAAACACCTGACTGACTATGATGCTTGGTATAAATGCTAAGAGAGATTCAATTACACCAATTTTTATTAGGATTATTTCATTTTGCTTATGCTATTAGTGTTCTGGTTATAAAGTATATGAATTGATATTTGCCCTCACGCTAGTTTTCCCACAATCCTCTTCATCTTGAGGGCGAGATTTTTAGATTCCAAGGTTTTACAGAACACATGGCATCTAAACTTCCACTTGAAATAGCTGTTCATTGTTTCTTCTTTTTAAATTAAATCCATTGGGATGCCTTTGGTGGATACAATTATATGCAATTCTATGATCCATCATCCGTATATTGCATTGTGAGTGCACCACCCAAAGTCAAATATTTTTCAGTCACGATATAGTTGACTCTCTTTACGCTTTGGTATCTCCCTACATCACTTTCCTCTAGTAACCACCATACTGTTCTCTGTGTCCAGGAGTTTTTGTTTCTTTTTTTTGTTTGTTCATTTGTTGCTTTCAGTTTTATACATCACACATATGTGACGACCGAAGTGTCCCTCAATAGATGATTGGCTAAAGAATATATGGTACATATATAAACTGGAATACTACTCAGCCATAAGAAAAGATTAAATGCTGCCATTTGTGACAAGATGACTGGAAGTTGAGGAGATCATGCTAAGTGAAATTAGACCAAAAAAGTCAAGAACCTTATGATTTCACATATATGTTCATTGTCTCTTAAAGTGAGTTAATTCCAGGGCTGTCCAATTTGGGGCTGTGAAACTTCCCTCATCAGGAAGTAAAGGTTTATTTTTCTTCATCATAGGCCATCTGGTTGCCAGAGGTGCATGGGCACAGCTGTGTTTCCAGGGGATGGGGGCACACTTTGCTAACATGCCCGGAGTTGCAGTATAAGGTTCAGAGCAGCCTTGGTTGTGATAATTGTTTAAATGTTTTGGGTAACTCAGAAATTAATTCTCCCACATTTTATTTTTTGGGGAATGTAGTAAACAGAAATAGAGAGAATGAATCTATATGCTAAGCAGATCTCACTGCTGGGGATAAGAGCGTATCCCGAAAATGCTGAATCTTAGCAGGCACTGTGTGCTCCTGCACCATCCAGTAACCCTCATGATAAAAATGCTGCATTGCCTCAGTCATGATTTTCCACTCACTTTTCCTTCTCATCTGCTCCAAGAATGTAACCAAAAATGATGGACAATTTCACATGTGGTATATACTGACAAACACCCTCTGGTAAAATACAAAACTCAGTTTACATCCAATATATTGTCACAGAAGTATATTGCTTAGTATACACTGCCCACAGAATTTTAATTTTTGAGAGACAACAAAAAAATGATTTTTTAAAAGGCAATAACAAAACCAAAAATGGCTCTCTTTTTAATTTCCATCAGAGATGTTGAACTAAGCCAAGATGAGGATGGGCACGAATGTTCTGATATGTGTTTGTAGAGGTGGCCATCCACTTCTATGATAAGGTTGCTGTCTGCTCCCACATATAAATGTAGGATTAGCATAGAAGGTACTGGTTGCCTGTCTTTTCTATGCCCATTCTTCCCCTGTTAAGTGTTCACATCTTTTGTAGAGCTGCTAAAATCGCCGTCAATGTACCCTCTTAAACCCTAGGTCATTTATAGAGACTCAGCAAAAGATAATTCACTCTTCATAAATAATAGCAAAGTTGTTTCTTAATTTCCTTTTCCTATTGCTCTTCTGAGCCACGTCTGAAGCTGCGATAGAAATAATTTAAAATATACTGAGGATGTCTGTAAGTTAAAAAGATAATATAAAAAGGGTTATTGAATCAGCATATTAGCTGTTAGCCTTTCTGTTTGCTTATCACACAATGAGAGCTGCTATTTGCGTTTTATTCTACAAAGGACAGGCCCACTTGCTGTCTCCAAACAGTTAAAAGAATTAGATGAGAAATTATTCCAAATGAACTGTTACCCAGTTTGATTAGCCTCACTGAGGAATACAGTTTCTGAGAAAAGAGTCATCAACAAGCTGAGGTAAAATGTATTCTTGCTAAGTAATAAGTTGAAGGCCTAAGCACTGCATGCAGTAGCATATATGTGTATACATATGCTAACTTGTTAGAATACAACAAGTAATTTAATTGGCTGACTATTGAAGATGGGTTATTCTAAAGCTGTTCCATTTAACATCAAAACATGGTAAAGAGGTTCTGTTTAAATGGGTCATGAATGATATATAAGAGAGAACAGATTTTTACTGTACTGATCACAATATTACTTGTTATGATCTTTACACTTCAAAAAGTTCTTCTCAGATATAGTATCACTTTATTCTTATCATTTTCAGATAGAACAATGCATATTCAAATGTAATTTTTACACTAAAAATTGACCTAATGAAAGCATCTATTTTGTAATAAGAGTAACATAAGAATTTATATATATGTTTTAATATATATATATATATATACATATTTACACATATATATGTGTATATAGAGTGTTTGTGGCTATGTATAAAAGGTATTTGAAATAAAAATCATAAAGCAAAAATGTTTTTTTCTACTTTGTAATGGCATAAAAGTAGCCTAGTTTGAGAATTTTTTTTTAAATCACACACAAGGACAACAATCCAAGGTTTCAAGCAGACTGAGTGTATTTCCAAACTTTAGGGTAGTGTAGCACCAAATGTTTAGTTTCCATCCAAATTGTTCATTACTTGTTGAGGTATGTATGGTGTGTGTGTGTGTGTGTGTGTGTGTGTGTGTGTGTGTGTGGTGTGCGTGTGTGTGTGTGTGTGTCTGTGTGTCTGTGTGTAAAACAATCTGGAGATTCTTTTTTGCAAATATGCCAAGAAAAATATTTTGAAATGAAGTGGAAAATAAAGGTGGTGCCCACATGCTTTTGCATTTTTATCTCTGAGACCATAAAGGGGTTTTCAAACTGATGTTTCCACAGTGCGATGGGAGGTTAAAAACATGTTTTGAGCCAGTCTGTGGCTATTTTATTTCCAATTTCAAACTATTATCTTATAATCCTTTTAAAAATGTGAGAGTAGCTATACTATGATTCATGTTTTATTGAATTTTCATAAGGAATGAAAATTTAAAAAAAGAAAGGTCGATAATGTGAAGAGATAAAACATTCCCATTGGACAGCAGAGATTTCCATAGGCATGGATCTATGAGCACCACTCAAATGCAGAGAATCCTCCCCAGCCCTGTCTTTAGATGGTATGTGGACAAAGGAAAGGTAAGCTAATAAACCATGAAGCATTTGATAGTGTAAATGATTGACACCATGGATTGCTAAGTATCATGGATGCTTGTCTCAGTCCTTTACTTATTAAAAATAAATAAGTAAAGTTAGCAAAAACAATAAAACAACAGACGTGCAAGTCCATATTTAAACCAGTCTTCCTTCTTCCCTTGTCTTTCCTCTTTCCTTTTCTCTGCCTGACTCCAAGCACACCTTTCCAGCTCATTACTGCAAATCATTTGAATTCCAACACACAGTGTCACCTGCTCTGTAATCTGATTACTTTATGGAGGAATTAGTATGTATATTTAATGTAGAAGGGTTTTAATCTTGATGAAAATAATCCTAAGGCACTCTGATAGGGCTGCTCATATGTCTGGCAGATATGCCAGTACATGCTAATAAATGACAGCTGATTTATGTATCTGGATTCTTTTATTTATAAAAATAGCAAGTGGACTGATTTTTGATATTAATAATACAAGTGAATCCACTTTGATTAGACTTCTGTGGAGAGCTGTGCATATCCGGCATTACAATTAAATCTTGTGATGTGGAATGGGAATGACATGCTAATGAAGCAAGCCAGTGAGCCTGAACCAAGAGTGTCCAACATCATTATAGGATATCTTAGATGAAGAGTAATTATAAGAGGAACACTAAAATGTCATTAAAAATCTTCACTGAGAGATTTAACCTACTATTTTGTACTATGCTGGATTTTTTTTTTTTAAGCAACATAACTGAACACAAAGTTCCCTTTCAGAATTTACAGAAAAAAGGTTTTTAAATAGGTCTGGATTTAAGAAAAGATACAATCTAGTATCCTAATTTAATTTGCTACATCAAAATTCAATGGTGGTAGTAATTGAAATCTCTTTTTAATAATTTTAGATGAATTAGCAATTAGGGCTTGATCCGATTTCCATGAAATTTATTAAAATCGAGGGTTAAAGCTCTTGAAAATTTTTAATTCTTTTCACTCCATTAGCACAATACATCCAGTTTAAATGACTCTGTCAGCGTGGTACATTCCTTGTTTATTTATGAGAATTTGTTTCAAGGAAGTTCAAAAGAGGTAACGTAATGCATATTCATAAAGTATAGCTTATAATATATGATTCAAGAGAGCTCTCAAAGCTTAAAATCCCTTCCTTCTTTTTGGAAAAATAAAAAAGCACTACCCTCACCTTCACAACCTCATTTGCTTTGGAGCAATTCTTACGCAGGCACGCTCCATGCGCGAGTTGATTGTGTCACTGGCCTTTGTGTGAAGAAGTCTTCTTTATGACAAGTTGCCATGGGGCACTGTTAGAACGGGACCTGGGGAACGGTGAAACAGCACCATCTCTCAACTACATCATATGTGAACTCTGAACCCCGACTTCCACCTCCTACAACCAGGAGCCCGAATATAAGAAAATGCGACCGAAATTGTGGTACCTAACACATTGCCTTGGTGCCCAGCAGGAAAAACAACGCTTCTCAGTGGCAAAAACAATGAATTACGCACACGCTGCGAGACCAAAAGAAATATGCCAAGGATTTGTTCTCCTTCTCCGGGGTCTTTGTGAAGAAATGCAATTATACTTAACAAAAAACACCATAGAACTGGTTGGCATCACTCTGAGACAAAAATGTGTTTCTGTTCCAAATATGTAGCATTTTCCGAATGTTTGTATGTATTATGTGTAATTTGTTCAGTGTATCATTCTGGAAAAAACACACACAGGTCCTGGCTGGGTAATTATGAAGAGGGTAAATAGCATTTTCTGATTGTGAGCTCCCGTTTCTAAAGTTGTAGCAGAAAACTCTGATAATTTACCTTTTTGAGAAAACATTACCAAGACAGGCTTTGCCTATGTGTTGTCACCCATTTGATTTTTACAAATGATATATCCTGGTGGTTTAACGAAACAAACAAACCTCCTGGAGAAACCTATGTGGAAAATGGATGTCATTCAAGGAGACTGGGGGGTTCTATACAGGAAATAACACCAACTTTCTAACAACCTTATGAGAAAACCCTGGGTTTTTTCTATTAGTTAATTTTATTCAGGAAGTCTTCATTCTTTATCTGCACAGGTTAGTGTAGACGGTGGGCATGTGGTGATCCTTCACTATAGTATGTTAAGGGCCAAGAGTGGTTGCCCGGTGCTATGGGAACAGCAGTCGTAGACCGTTTGAATAATAAGGCGTGCTGGAGGACAAAAGGCTGTGCTAGAGGTGGCCAACATAGGTGGTGACAGAGCAAGTTGAAAAGGGCACTGCAGGCAGAGGAAAAAATATGACCAAGGATTCATGGCCCTGAATTTGAATGGTGTGTACTGTAGAGATACTGGGGAAGGCAGCTGGCAGGGATGGCTACTACAAAAGTAAGTACTCCATGACCTTAATATCACGCAGGGCAACGGATAAAGGAAAAAGTAGCTGTCAGTGGAAATCTCAGAGGGCTTTGTATGTATCATGCTAAGCAAATCAGGCTTTATTTTAAAATTGATGAGCAGCCACTGGGCGGTTTTAAGCCCCAGAAAAGCATGCCCAACCGTCACTTTTTGGTCAATCACTCACTTTCCTTGCGTCCACCTTTGCTGGAAGAGTTATGCCTCTGGAATGCCCTTTCTCAGGTTCAACAGATTCGGTTTCTGACTCTAACGGAAGCTCAGCAGTGTTTCTATCAATATCTCTGGAAGAGCATTTTGAGGAGAATCGAGCTATCGCAGGTTCTGTTCATCCCGCAACACTGTTCTAGCTTCTTTTTTATACTGTCCCTTCACAACTGTTCTAAGCATCTTAACCTCCTAAAAAGCAAAACAAACCTACACAAGATAGTGGAGTTGGGCCCAGCTAAAGCCTTGTTCCTAAAGCCCATTCTACAGATGAGCTGTGGCTTCATACCTTTCAGGTACACAAACATTTCTACCCAAGAACCACTCCAGGAGGAAGGAACAAAAGAGATTTTGCACAGAGATGGCTATGAAGTTGCAGAGAAGAATTGCTAATGCCTTTTAGAGGGCCGTCATTTTATTTCTGCATGACTACCTCTGAACATTGGCCAGTTTGGGAATTGGAGTAGGAAGGCAGACAGGAGTGAACAGAAAACAAAAAAGGAAGAGAAGAAAGTCAACACTGCCAAAGAGAAGTCAAACATTAACACAGCTTAAAGAAAAGGGCAATGTCTTCAACAACTTGCTGTCTTGCCAGTGGTCTTCAAAAGCCATTTTTGAGATCAATAAATGCTTAGGCTTTTTACTATGAAACATTTTCTACCTGCCCCCAATTTTCATTTTACTCATGTTTAGCAAGATAAGAAACATAAAAAAAATCCACTGCATTTCATCTAAAAAAGAAACCTGTCCTAGAGTGACCTCTTGAGTACAATTCGAACCCTTTCCTGACACTGTAGGGCTTGCTTCAATTTTGTTTAATGCTTTCCCCTGGCCTGCTTGTCTGGCGGTGCCAAGGTAAAAGCTCTCAAGTACTATCTTTTTTAAGATGTATTGATTTCAGAGAGGAAGGGAGAGTGAAAGAGAGATAGAAACATCTATAATGAGAGATAATCATTGATTGGCTACCTCCTGCATGCCCCCTACTGGGGATCAAATCTACAACCTGGGCATGTGCCTTTGACAGGAATCAATCTCAGGACCCCTTCAGTCCACAGGCCGACAGGTTATCCACTGAGCCAAACCAGCTAGGGCTCAAGTAGTTTCTTGATAGTTGCGGGAGAGAGGTGGAATGGGAAAAAAGTGGGGATAGGTTTGGGAATATCATCTAACTACTAAAAATCCAGAACAGAAGGAGGAACAGGAATTTAAAAATATACAAGAAGAGGAGACGATCACAAATGACAAAAGAGCCAGAGTAACTTGAAGCATAAAGTAGATAGAAAGAGCCCTTCACCAATAACTCTAGATAAGGTAGCAATCTTTCCCCATCACCTACCTTCTACATTCTCCTCCCTTCTCTTACTTCAATGAACTTTTGCCTCATGCTGTGTCTAGTCATATTTACTTCTTGGGGATTTGAACTAAGAAGTTGTAGTCAGAGGAGAACTTATATTAGAACTGTAAGATCCAAGAGAGAAATTTTAAGTTTAAGATATATTGGTTCGATTCCCAGTCAGAGCACATACCTAGGTTTACAGGCTCAATCCCCAGTCAGGATGTGTAGAGGAGGCAACCGATCGATGTTTGTATCTCACACTGATGTCTCTTTCTCTCCCTTCCTCTCTAAACATATTTTTTTAAATTGAATAAAATACATGTGGTATTATAGAAGAAAAGAAAAAGTATTTTAAAAACTATTGCTTCTTTTTCATGATTAAATGCCATTTTCTATTCATTTACTAAGTATAAAATATGGATTTGTAATTTTAGGAATGATCCTTTTGTCTGTAATGAGAGCAATTAAGATTTCACACCAAACTAATAAGGTTAGTAAAAAATAAAGAGGATATTTCTAAAAATTAACAGACTGAAGTGTTTTGGGGCTAAGAGTGTGGGTGCCTAATGGCCAGTTAAAAACCCTGGCTCTGTCTGATTTCATCCGACCCTTTCTTGTTGACCTAAATAAACTAGGTGTTAAAAAAAAAGAAAGGAAGAAGGAGAGAAAGAAAAAGTCCTAAACTGGCTTCCTTTTACTGTAATGGAAATTACATTTTTATTTGAAGAGAATGACATCAAACTGAAGCAACATTACATCCTCAGATATCAACTAACAGGAAATACCAATTAATCACATTTTTCCTAACATTGGTAGGACACTGCCAAATGGTATTCCCTCAAAAAGATTTTTTTTAAAAAAATACTTTTCTCATAAACATGTATTGAGTACTCATTCTGTGTCAAATACAATCATAGAAACTAAAGAGGATGATGAACTCTTCAGAGGGGAAGGGGGAGGGTGGAGAATGGGAGAGAGAGAGATTAACCAGGGAATTTATATGCATATATGCATGGCCCATGGACACCAACAATAGTGTGGTAAAGGCTTGGAAGGGGCGGGTGTAGGGTGTCAATGGGAAAAACACACACACACAAAAACAAAGAGGGCATCTGTAATTCTTTCAACAATAAAGATAAATTTTATAAAAAGAGTATTGTGTCACAAAATATGCTATTTATTTATATACCATTTACTTTGAGCACACAGGAAGAATGACATTTCTCAGGCTTCCACACAGTTACATCTGGCCACGGGACTGAACTTTGGCCAATACAATGTAGGCAGTAGTGATGTGAGCAGCTTCTAGTCCTGACCCTTAAAATCCTTTCAGCTCTCCCTTTTTTCTTGGGGGGGTCCACATATTTCAAAGAGTAGAACTACAGAATGGAGGAGGCTTATCCCACCTTCATCAGACTGTGAGGTAAAAGAAACATTTGTTGTGTTAAGCCACTGAGATTTGGGGGTTTATTTACTATCCCTGAAGAACCCTTCCTAATCTCATGATCTAGAGAGCAAAATCATGACAATGAAAACTTGTAACGTAATATGGGAATGCAGAGATAACTACTATAAATGGACAGAAAAACAAAGAGTACATATTTCCTGTAGACTCAGTCAAGGATGAAATCAAGAGGTGAAAGTTCGCATTGCACTTGAATTATGGTCGGAGTGTGCAAGATATAGCAAAATAAAATGAGAGATTGAAGGAAATGATCTGTTGCTGAAATAGCTTTCATCATCAAGGAATAACTTGATATTTTCTAATTCAAAGGCAACTAAGACAGGGAAGTAAATATAAAAGCAGTTTAAGAGCTACATTCAACATTGTGGTGAAGCAATACTGGATTACCATTTAGCTTACTTAACTGGAAATTAATTTGGCCAGATAATACATTTACTATGTAATCTAATAGCGCTTTTATTATAAATGAATTCATGAAAAAAAAAAGCACCTAGCAGGTTATTTAGAAATTTTTAAACTCACTTCAAAACAGAATGTATTGATTAGTAAGAGATTCTTAGTACCTAATATCTAACAGGTGCTATCTTCAGATGCAGGCTAATTCCTGATACTTGGGCAGGGTTCAAGGTTAATGTAGTGATACCACAATCTATCGTTGCCAGGGGCAGCTAGAGCCATTTATACTGGATGTCTTAATGTGGATGTATAACATTTCTCCGGAGATGAAACAAAGACTAGCAGCAGAAAATCTGAACTCTTTTACTATTCAGAGAAAGTGATGTGTTCAGCGCTGGCCTCTCCTTCTGAGAAGGTGTGAGATGAAGGCTTTGCTGTGAATTGTCAAATCTGCTTTTCTAGGAAGGGTGTTTGAATTATAATAGGAAGGAGAACCTGTGAATTTAGGGAAAATGAAGAAAACCATGTTAAGAACAAATGAATAATGTGTCAAGGGTCATACCACAGGAGGACAAATGATAACTATCTTTAAAGTGCAACATATGAGGCACTGAGTCAGGGGAAGATAAAGACTGGAATGGGAAGATTCAGAGCGTTGTGAGACCTTGGAGGAGTTTGATCTGCGGATAGCACATTACAGCCCTAGAAATTCAAGGTGGAAGCGAATGGTGGCTGTGCAGGTCTGAGGCATCAATCACCAGGAAGGTGGACAGTTCTGAGTGTTGGAGATGAAGGCAAGGGCTTCTTCCTGAATGAGTGGACCAGGCAGAAATGCAATTCCAGGTAAAACATCTAAAAATACTAAGTAAACCTCAAAGATAAATTTGTGGTTATGACTTTGAATTGAGGATTTTCAACGTAATGGCCAACCTGTGCACTTATGTATATTCCTACTTGAATAGAAGTGTCAGATATTTCCTAGGAAAAAATTATGATAAACACTAGCTCAGGAAGAGTTTTCCCTTATCATATAGCAATATGGCCCCAGCAATTCAGTGCATAACAAATGTAAAATTAAGAATATGATTAGAATGGTGTGTTTGTCATCATGACTTCATAGATTTCCATTTTATAATAATCTTCCTCTCTTTCCCCTCTGCATTACTAATACCTTACTAACTGATATTTTTGCCAGGTTTCTTTAGGTTTCTTAAATACCAGACATACAAAATATACCTTTAGTTTGGAAATTAGGGCAAGAGGCGACGTGAAGGGTGACAATATTTACAAATAAATTGAAATACATTTTTTCTTTTTTTTTTCCTTTTAGTACACATAGATACTCAGGTTTACTTGAGCAGTCTATTGTGATCAAAGGCACATGTGACAGAAATAGTCTCACCAAGAGTACTGCTTCTTTTTAAGTTCTTAATATTGGTCCTTTATTACCTACATCATAGCAGAATTCCTTGAAACTTATTAAAGTGCTTGTAAAAAGTGTACGTAACCCCAGCTAGTTTGGCTCAGTGGATAGAGCATCAACCTGTGGACTGAATGGTCACAAGTTCGATTCCAGTCAAGCGCTGGAATCAGTAAGGTGGCTCAGCTGTAGGCTCGATCCCTGGCCCTGATCAAGGCCCCTGTGGGAGGCAACCAATCAATGTGTCTCTCTCACATCCATGTTTCTCTCTGTCTCTCCCTCTCCCTTCCACTGTCCTTGAAAATCAATGGAGAAATATCCTCAGGTGAGGATTAACAGTAAAAAAAAAAGTACTTAATAACATGTACTTAGTTTTGACTAAGTATAGCTAGCATTGTGACTCTGTTTGCATTAATTGAGTACTATGACCAAGAAGCCTATTTGTCCTATATTATTCTCTACTAGAGGCCTGGTGCATGAAATTTGTGCACCAGTAGAGTCTCTAGGCCTGGCTAGTGATCAGGGCTGATCAGGTTCCCCATCACCCCACCTCCCTGCCTCCTCCTTCCCTCACTCCCTCAGAGACCCACCACCACTGCTGGTCACCCCCCATATTCCGTGCCACCCCCTGGTGGTCAGTGAATAGGTGGCAGCCATATCTGAGTCTCCATCCACCTGGCTCACACTGTTTGCTCCATCTTCTCTGGCCCTGGTGATTCCCTGAAGTTCACCTCATCCATGTCCAGCCCCACCCAATCTGTATGCAGTAGCTTTTCCATATGAATGGTTTGTCCTGGCTCAGGCTTCACACTTTGTTAAAATCTCTCAAAAATGCATCAGCTGGTGTCAGCAGCCCCAAACCTGTCAATAAAAAGCCCAATACTGACACTAGCACCATCCTGCCTTGCTTCACAGCTGGCCTTGCCTGGGCACTTCTAAACCCAATACAAATAGCTGGCATCTGTAGATCTCTCAGTAGCTCCTGCTGAGTGGCCTCAGGTAGTGGCTGACTTTACACCTCCCTGGAGACTCTAGAGCCAGTGCACCCAGTGGAGAGCTTCAGACCATAGCAGATTACAACTCCACACATCCACTAGTGACACATTCAAGGGGCAGACTCAGTGAGCACCAAAGGCCCACTGAAGCAAGTTCTGCTCCATAGGAGTGTCTCATCCACAGCAGTTCCCATTGTAGTCGCAGCTGATCCTCCCTGCCAATTGGCCTGGAATTCAACTTCTCCCAGTGATGCCAACAGCAATCAAGGCTCAATTATAAGATTGTGCACACAGCCCACACAGGGAGGCACCTAGAGTGCCCAGCTCAGGTGACTGGAGAGGCTAAGCCAGTGGGCCCTACAGGACACCTACTACACAAGGCCACTCTACCCACTCCAGGAGACATAGCAGCTCTGCCTAATACATAGAAACAAACACAGGGAAGCAGCCAAAATGGAGAGACAAAGAAACATGTCACAAATAAAATAAATTCAAGAAAGCAAGCTACTGGATACAAAGTTCAAAACCACAATTATAAGGTTACTCAAGGGTCTTTATGAGACCTTTAAAGGACTTAGTGAGACTTCCAAGGATCTTAGTGAGAGTGTCAAAGACATGAAAAAGGACCAGTCAGAAGTTAACCATATATTAACTTAAATAAAGAAAAATTTACAGGGATTCAACAATAGAGTAGAGGATTCTGAGAATCAAATCAATGATTTGAAATATGAGGAAGCAAAAACACTCAATCAGAAGAGAAAAAAAAGAATAAAAAAATAAATAAGGAGCCTCTGGTATAACTTAAGCATACCAACATCCCCATTATGCCAGGTGTGCCAGAAAGAGAAGAGAGAGAGCAAGATATCGAAAACCTATTTAAAGAAATAATGACCGATAACTTCCCCTACCTCGTGAAAGAAATAGACTTACAAATCTAGAAAGCACAGAGAACCCCAAACAAGAGGAACCCAAAGAGGACCACACCAAGACACATCATAATTAAAATGCCAAGGGTTAAAGACAAAGAGAGAATCT
>NW_006296624.1:565191-567133 GCF_000327345.1 Myotis davidii | reverse complement strand
AAAGAACTAGATTTACAAGTCCAGGAAGCACAGAAAGTCCCAAACAAGAGGAGCCCAAAGAGGACCACACCAACACCCATCATAATTAAAATGCCAAGGGTTAAAGACAAAGAGAGAATCTTAAAAGCAGCGAAAGAAAAGCAGTTAGTTACCTACAAGGGAGTACCCATACGACTGTCAGCTTATTTCTCAGCAGAAACTTTGCAGGCCAGAGGGAATGGTGAGAAATACTTAAAGTGATGAATAGCAAGGACCTATGACCAAGATTACTCTGCACAGCAAAGCTATCATTTAGAATTGAAGGTCAGATAAAGAGCTTCACAGACAAGAAAAAGGTCACCATCACCAAACCAGTATTACATGAAATGTTGAGGGTATTCTTAAAGAAGAAAGAGGAGGAGGAGGAAGGGGAGGAGGAAGAGAAGAAGAATATGAACAATAAAATGGCAATAAATACATATCTATTAACAATTGAATCTATAAATCAAAATAAATGAACAAGAAATCTAAGGAACAAAATATACTGTTGAATAAAATAGAATCAGAGGCCTGCAAACATGGGACAGACTCGCAAATCTCAGAGGGAAGAGGGTGGAAGAGCATGAATAAGTTAATCAAAAATCTTATATACATACTATTGGCCTGGTGCATGAAATTCGTGCACATTAAAAGGGAATTAATTAGCAGAAATATTTTAATATTGCTATTTGCCCTTTCTCTATAATAGAAGTTTCAGAGATGAAAGAAAATTAGTAAAATGTATATAAAAATAATATATAAATTTATCTCCCACAGGTATGCAGTGTCAAGTCCCCTCGGTGCCCTGAGACCCAGAGTCAAGTCCTGGGTATGGTATCCAGCTCCCTCCTCCCTCCTGTCAGAGCCTGGGCTGGCGCCCGCGGGGACGCTGCATCAAGCCTCCCCCACCCCCAGCATCCATGGGGAAGCAGCGTCAAACCCCTACCAGAGCCATTCAGGACTCCCCCTGAGTCCTGGAGTCCCACCCCATGGGACCGGCGCTGCACGGGACTCCGGTGAGTCCCACCCTACGGCCGGCACAGTGTGGGACTCCTCTGAGTCCTGCCCTTTGGCCGGCGCTGCGGTACTCCCCCGATGCACCTTCTGGTCAAGTCCCTGCTGGCACCTGCAGGGGCGCAGTGTCAAGTCCCCGCTGGCGCCCGTGGGGATGCAGCATCAAGTCCCTGCCCACACATATGTGCCTACCACGAACGCAGCCTTATGGTAATCGGTCATTATGGCGTGAGGGCGTCACGATCACAGGATTTTTATAAAATAGGATACACATTACCTATGAACACAGACAATAGGATGGTGAAAGCCTGGGGTGGGGGAAACCAGGTGGAGGGGAGCAATGGAGGGAAAAAAGAGGGACGTCTGTAATACTCTCAATGATAAAGATTAAACGAAACAAGTTTAAAAAAAGGAAGAAAGTCACAGCATATACTTGGTGCCTTTTGAATGTCAGATATTCTGAACTATCTCCTTTCAATGCTATTTATTTGAATAGAATTATTTCTTAGGATTATAAAATATACTCTATTAGGACCAGCACAATGGTTGTAAACTCATTACATTCACACCCAAATCACTGTCCCTAGAAGGTATGGTAGCTTTTCCTTTTCATCTATGCCAGTGGTTCTCAACCTTGGCTGCACATTAGAATCACCTGGGAATCTTTTTAAAATCCTGATTTCTGGGCCTCACACTCCGGAAATTCTGTTTCTTTGTTATGGGGTGGGGCCACACATTAGTAACAAAGAAACAGAATTTCCTGAGGATGAGGCCCAGAAATCAGATTTTAAAAAGATTCCTAGGTGATTCTAATGTGCAGCCAAGGTTGAGAACCACAGCTTAGTGACTCCAACAGCAGTAAAGGCTCAAATACAACAAGACTGTACACACAGCCCACATAGGGTTGCAC
>NW_006296624.1:562290-564015 GCF_000327345.1 Myotis davidii | reverse complement strand
CAATTTTTTATTCAAATGTGTATTTCACTTCCTGGGATATTGTGAAAACTGAAGAAATAAGGTGGCAGAGCTTCTGAAATCTATGATATGTAACCGTAGGTGAACATTGCCTTTCCCTGTGGAATACTGAGGCTCAGTCAGGTGGCTTTATTGGGGAAGGGGGCAGGGGGCGGTCAGATTAAATTGGAGCTCCCCGTGATTTACAATGAGTATAAACAACTTCGGGCGGTGTCCTGCCCATTTTTTGTAGAACATTCCCTGCAGGCCCTACACGGTTTTGTCAAAGCCAGAGAGTTTTAATTTGTTTTGTTTTGTTCTGTTTTGTTTTTCCATTCAGACAGCTAACCCATACTTCCTGAATAATAGAGATTTAAGACTGAGATGGCAAGGTGATCATGCACAGAGTCAAATGGGCACCTGGAACGTTAGTGAGAACAGTTCCGATTACATATATCCACCATAAAATGCCTTTGGTTTTCACCGGGGCCAATAAATCTTTGTTTCTTAGCAGCAAATGAAATTCCTGCACAGGTTGCAGGGTTGGCCTCAAAAGCTCTCTTCATTCCTCCTACTACGAAAGGGGATAACTTTCTCCAAAAGTGAGTCAGAGAATTGCTCACTAGCATGAGGGTGGACAGCAGGTATAGAAACAATGGAAAGAATGGAAAGCTGTTTGTTTTCTTTCCTAATTTCTCCTTCAACATTTAAATGTAAATTATAAAGATCCTTAGGCTTTTGTCCTGGAAGATTTATCATCTTAAGAAAAGGAAACTTTTCTTCCCCTCCTTGTTTAAACAAACAACAACAACAACAACAAAACAGTTCTAAACTATTATTTCATCTTCTGAGTAATTTTGTACTGACATTTTAATTTATAAGTTAATATACAAGTCTTGGATTACTTTCTATGACCTTGATTATTTTATTTTATTTTATTTTTTTACATTTTACACATCTTTATCTGTCTCTCTCGTCTTTGTTCTGGGTAATTTGTTCAACTTTTTATTTTCACCTTTTTGCTGATTTGTTTTTGCAATTTGTGTTTTAAATTTTCATCAACTCTTTCTTATTCTCAGATTCATCCTTTTTTTTTAAGCAGTCTGTTCTTGTTATATGGATACTGTACAATAGTAATTTTTTAAAAAAAACTACATTTTCTTTCCTAAATTATTCACTCTTGAGTGACTGTTGTTTCTGCTTATTCATCTCTATTTTTCCTTTTTATGCTGCCAATTGTCCTCAAGTAATTTCTAAAACATTGTTTTGCTTTCATACACCTGAATGAAGGAGTAGATGACAAACTAAGTAATTGTCACAGGGTTTCTATGTCTGACTCAAGCTCTTCCCTGAAAGAAAGAAATGACTGCGAGTTCTGGGTGCACAGGCAAGGTGTGGGAACCTGCGGACTTCACTTGAGGGTGTAGCTATTGCTAATATGAGGGACACCCTCATCTAAGGTGCCAGTTCCAACACTAGCCTCTTTGGTAGGCCATTTGCTGTCTTTAGAAAACAGTAGCTTATATCTTGAGTATCCTGGATATGAGCATTGTCTTTCCTATAAGTCACTAGATGTCCTGACCTAGGAAAGTATCAGGGTTGCCTGATCGAGGCCGGGACCCTAGGTTCCTGACACCAAGGAACAACAGTGAACCAACACAGGTGACTATACTGTCAACTTAGCTTTTACTACTCGCAGGATTAAACCAAATCACAAAAACATTGAAT
>NW_006296624.1:557802-561395 GCF_000327345.1 Myotis davidii | reverse complement strand
CTTACTTTTTTTCCCAAATGAGCATTTACTGCATTAAAAATAGGTAAATATTTCAAGCTAAAAAAATCTTAATATATCTATTTATTACCTCTGTTCTAAAGAAAAAGTTGAATACTATACTTTTTAAAAAATATAGATTTTTATTGATTTCAGAGAAGAAGGAAAAGGGATCTTGAGAAACATCTATAATAATAAAAGCATCATATGCTAATTAGACCAGACATCCTTCCAGACTACCTTGCAGATGAAGCCAGGGATGCAAGGGAAGCCAGGGTCCCAGGTGCCACAGGGAAGCCGGTGCTGGCAGTTGGGGGCAGGAAGGCCTACTCTTGCACGATTTTCGTGCATTGGGCCTCTAGTTTAAATATAATTGGTAATACCTTAGAATCACAGACATTTTTAAGGACCTTACAGTGTCAACAAAAGGGATGTGTATCTACACTGAAGCTCACAGTACATGTTATGTTCTCAAAGCAGCTATTTGTTAGTAATTAGGTTTTCTAGATAGCAGTAAGTGAGAATTTCAGCATTTTACATTTTAAGTGTTTACTATGTTTTGGTTACAGTTTAGGGAATTTTGGGTTGACACATTATAATGATTCTCAGTTAAATAGGGAGATATACTCACATCAAATTTTTCAGAGCTGTGTTCTAATGTTCATTGAAAGAAGGCTACATGAGAATTTCTATTTGGACTTTTTTTCTCATCCTTTTAAAAAATTTCTATTTTATGTTTTATAATGTACATGATAGGTTATAATGTGCATACAGATATGTAATTTAAAAATAAATAAGAATATATCTGGGGAGACGGGTGTGGGGGAGGCTGGTGGTCAAATAGGCAGACCTGTCATGCACCTCGTCCCAGGGCCAGAGAGGAAATACAACTAAATTGGAGAATATTCACCTGGAATTACCAACTGAGGTCCAGCTGAAGAGGAGACTTATATCAAGGAAGGACAGAAAGCACCCAGACCAGTAGAAAGTGTGAGGTCACCAGAGGAGCTAATCCAGCTCCCAGGGGTGGCAGACTGGCAGGCTGAGAGAGGGGGGAGCTCTGGGCCACAGGAGGGTCTGTTCCCTCAGAGGACAGAGGCCCAGAGCCCCGGCTGGGCTCCACAGCCCAGAGCACCAGAGCCAAGACCAGCGGCCCGTGTAACATCCAGCCACAAGAGGCGGCAGGACTGCTGGCCACAGGGGAGTCTGGAGCCAGCATATTGGAGCCGGTAGGAGAGAAAGCCACAGTTTGGGGTGTTTTTGTTTGTTTGTTTGCTTGTTTTTCTAAACCCAGAGCACGTCCACAGCCCAGAGCACCAGAGCCAAGACCAGCGGCCCATGTAACATCCGGCCACAAAAGGCGGCAGGACTGCCGGCCACAGGGGAGTCTGGAGCCAGCATACTGGAGCTGGTAGGAGAGAAAGCCACAGTTTGGGGTGTTTTTGTTTGTTTGTTTGCTTGTTTTTCTAAACCCAGAGCACGGGAGTTTTCATTTGCAGCTGCTCACCTGAGGTTTTGGTGCCTGGAGGGAACCATGGACTTAAAGTGCCTAAAGAGAGGCTGGGGTGGGAAACAGTACAGGGAGACGTGGAAAAGCAGTAGCCAGGAGTCCTGCATTTGGTCTATCATAAGCCCCCAAACCGGAATGGACATTTTCCTGAAAGGAGCTGGCCTCTCCCAGCTGCCACAGGGCAGGTTAAGAAAAAACCCTGCTCTAGGTGATACACCCTCAGGGGCCCTGCTTGCCACACCCTGCATTTTGACCTTTTCAGAGGAAACAAAAGCAGTGGACAAGCCTACAGGTTTGAACAGTGAGGAGCCCTCAGTGACTGGATTAGGGCAGGGACTGTCCACCCAACTATCCTGGCCACCAGTCTACTCTTGGACTTTCCCCCACTGGAGAACTAATAGAAACTCCAGGTTTCCAGCCAATCCCACTGGATTGCATACAAGGATCTCTGCCCAGCAGAGGGTACAGTTACATTCTGGGCCACTTGCAGAGTTGCTCTGGGACAGGGAAACACGCCAGCCATATTCCCTGAAATCTGAACCACACTTCCCCTGCCTAAAGCCCTTTCAGAAACTGAATTTTGAGTGATTAAGATTGACAGCTGTCTTGCAGGCAAAGGCAGGCAGATGCGGAGACCAGAGAACCAGGGGCAGTTAGCTGACCCAGCCCTGGGCCCACGCTAACAAACCTGCTTTAGAGGGCAGATTGGCCCCTCCTGCGTACAGCCAACTCCTATGGAGACAAACACAAACTACGGATCATTGGAGCTTCAAGCAGGTTGCTGAAAGCAAAGGAGGACAGTTTCTGAGAGTGGGCGGCATCTAAAGACCTCACAGAAAACCCAGAATTGGCAGAGAGAGTCATCAGCCACAGTCATCAGGAGAGTAGGATCCAAAGGGAGCTCCCATGGGGCATTAAACTCAGCTTAAAAGTGCACTACTTTTTTTTTCTTCTCTTTTTTCCTTTTATTCTCCTTTTTTGTTATTTATTTTATCTTTCCTTTTTTAATTTATCTTATTTATCTATATGCTTTATTAATTAATTATTCTAGTCTCCATTGTTTCCTTCATATATGTAATTTTCCTCTTCCCTTTTCCTACACAATCATTTTGTTTTTCTTTCACTCTTTTCCTTTTCATCTCATCTTTTTTCCTTTTCTTATTTTAGGTCTATCTGGTTTCTCCTCCATTTATCTTTTACATTATTTTTCTAAATTTTCTCTTCTTCATCCTTTACTTTAAACCATTTTTCTTCCCCTATTCTTCTAATTCTTTATTCTTATTTTCTTTCTTTGAGCTCTGTCCCCACATATTTTTTGTTCTGTGTTTTGTTTTAGTGGATTTTTGTTGTTGCTGTTGCTGCTCTTTGGTTGCTTGTTTTGTTATTTTTCTCCTCATATTTATTCTTTCTCTGTTTTCTCTTTCTTAATTCTCTTTCCTCTGGGAGTTGCTCCTGTTATTGCTGTAGTAGACTTGCATATATTTTTTTTGTTTCTTTCTTTCTTTTGTTTCACATTTTGTTGTATTGTATTTTGCTAAAGGGACTGTTGTAAGAGTAAGAAAATAGAGAGAAAGAGAAGAACAAAGGCATAAAGAGTAAGAATGGCAACAAATAAGTACCTATCAATAATAACCTTAAATGTAAATGGCATAAATGCTTTGACCAAAAGGCATTGAGTAACTGAATGGATAAGAAAACATGACCCATATGTATGCCATCTACAAGAAATACACCTCACAACAAAAGACTTATAGAATGAAAGTGAAGAGATAGAAAGACATTTTCCAGGCAAATGGAAATGAAAAAAGCTGACACAATAGACTTCAAAGTTAAGGCCATAACAAGATAGAATGGCGCTTCATAATATTAAGGGATTGATACAACAAGGTTATAACCCTGATAAATATGTATGTACCCAATACAGGAGCAACAAAATATATTTTTTAAAAAACTTCTGTAGGAGTTTAACCAGTTAACTGCCACGTGTCCAAAACGGAAAAGATCCACACATGCCGCAATATTTTGAATTTAATTTAAAAAATCAATTTGCAATGAATATTACACAAATAAATATATTACTAGTAAT
>NW_006296624.1:554474-556186 GCF_000327345.1 Myotis davidii | reverse complement strand
CATATTTTTGGTCGATTTTTCTTTGTTAAATGGCAATTAAATATATACAATAAATATCAAAAATATAAATCTTTGTTTTACTATGGTTGCAAATATCAAAAAATTTCTATATGTGACACGGCACCAGAGTTAAGTTAGGGTTTTTCAAAATGCCAAGTTCAAAAGGTTCACCATCACTGATCTAGTATATTATAAACCTACAGCCAACATCATTCTCAATGGGCAAAAATTAAAACCATTTCCCTTAAGAAGAGGTACAAGTCTGGGATGTCTGCTTTCACCATTATTCAATACTAGAGGCCCGATGCAAAAAATTCGTGCAAGGGGCTTGGCCCCCGCCGCTTTGCAGCCTTCTCGGCCCCTGCCACCATGGTGGCTGCCTCTGCCTCGGCCCTCCACTATTGCAGCTTTGTCCTGAACGTTGTCCAGAAAGATGTCTGGTCTAATTAGCATATTATGCTTTTATTATTATAGATACTACTATAAGTCCTAACCATGGCAATAAGATAAAAAGTAGAAATAAAAGTCATCTACACTGGAAAGGAAAAAGTAAAATTGTCATTATTCGCAGATAACATTATATTGTACATAGAAAATCCTAAAGACTACATTAAAAAACTACTAGATTTAATAAGTGAATTTGACAACCTAGCAGGATACAAAATTAATACTCAGATATTGATGGCATTTTTTTATACCAATAATGAACTCTCAGAAAAAGAAAAGAAAAAAGCAATGCCATTTACCATTGCACCAAAAAATAAATAAATAAATATTTAGGAATAAACCTAACCAAGCAGGTAAAAGTCCTGTACTCAGAAAACCACAAAACCTTGAAAAAAGAGATGGAGGGAGATATATACAAGTGGAAGAATATACTGGGTTCATGGATAGTATGTGTGTGTATTTATGTATATGTAATAATGCATGTATTTACATTCAACCTGATCTTCAATATATAAACACTAGAGGCCCGATGCAAAAAATTCGTGCAAGGAGCTTGGCCCCCACTGCTTTGCGGCCGTCTCGGCCCCTGCCGCCATGGTGGCTGCCTCTGCCTCGGCCCTCCACCTCTAGAACAAACACTCCAAACATTTATATGGAACAAAAAAAGATGTTGAATAGTCACAGAAATCTTGAAAGAAAGAAAAACAAAGTTGGAGGAATCACAATACTAGATATTAAGTTATACTACAAAGCCACTATGCTCAAAACACATAAGTACTGACACAGGAAACAGTCATGTAGATCAATGGAATAAAACAGAGAATCCAGAAATATACCCAAACCATTATGCTCAATTAATAATTGAGAAAATAGATAAGAGCTTACAATGGAGTAAAGAGAGTCTCTTTAAATGGTATTGGGAGGAGGAAAAATGGCGGCGGTATAGATGGACGTGTCCCATGCCTTGTCCTGGAGCAGATAGGGTGAACAGCTGAAACGAGTAACAGTTAGCCCAAATTGGCAGAGGAGATCCAGCTGGGAGACAGTTTGCAGCCGGGAAAGGCAGAGGACTCCTGACGAAAGGTAAAGCCAAAGCTCTGGGAAGGATGATCGGCCAGAACATTGAGCCCTGAGGATCAGAGGGAACCCACACAGCACGGGCTTGAGCCGCTTCCCTAGGGATGGGCACAGTGGAAAGAAGGTACGCAGAACTGCTGGTCAGCAGGGGATTCTAGATCTGGGTCCACAATCAGGAAAGGCTGATG
>NW_006296624.1:543834-554342 GCF_000327345.1 Myotis davidii | reverse complement strand
ATTTGAAATCCATACCTAGCCTATTTTGCATTAGTATGAATATCTAATAGCTGTTATCTATCTGTTCTAATCAAAACAGCAATACCTATCAGGCTGAAATTTGATTAAAAAGTATTTACTTGGGCAGTGCTGACCCAAGGGTCACATCCTCTCACCCCTTCTACTGGTAAGGGAAGTGGAGTTAATGCTTTCAGGACAGGAACAGCATCAACTCGGTTATCACATCTCACACATTGATTTTGATAAAAAAGTATTTACTTGGGCAGTGCTAACCCAAGAGTCACATCCTCTCACCCCTTCTACTGGTAAGGGAAGTAGAGTTAATGCTTTCAGGACAAGAACAGCATCAACTCGGTTATCACATCTCACATCTTCAGAGCTTTGAACAAAGAACAGAATATTAGTCCCTTCACTACCCAAGGAGGATGTTAACCTCCACCCCTGCGAGAGTGAGGACACTACTGAAGTCACCTTCCCCTGCTGGATGGGCCAGCTGCCGACTGTGAACGGGGACTTGGTTAGAGTAAACGATTCTTTGTCAGGAATGTGGAAATGGTGACATTAGGGACCAGCCTGGGCTGGAGAATAAAGCTTCAATGAAATTTGCAAGTCCATTTTGGTGTATATACCTGTTGGAGCTGAGACATTAAATACAGAGGGCTTTTTTAATCTAGGTATTTTAAACACTACTTGATACCATGGACTAGTGTCACTCAACAGAGAGTACTTCAAGGGCCGAGCTATCTCTGAACCAGAATAAGACCACAGGAAGGCCGATTCATCCCAGAACATTTGGGACAGGGTTATTTTCTTTTGTTTCAACATTCACTTTTGACAGAACTGCCTTTTCTCTTTTCCCCTGCTGGAGAGCTAATAACTTCCTTCATGCTTGCCTTACTCCAGTCCCCCCTCACAGGCGAGTGCAGCTGACTCGATATGCAGGAATATTGTGCGCTTTATTTACATTTATTTCTTGTCAGTCATTTGCTAGCAAGATATAGAGAGAGACACCCTCAGTAATCAAACACAGAAACAGGTCAAGAAGGTTAGCTTAACACAAAACAACGTGGAAGAAATAACCATGGAGTACAGCCTGTAATTCAGTATTAGAGCAAGTCAATGGTGATACAAAAACGAGATTATCACCAAACCCTCTCCTGTCTCAGAGCGTGCTATTTGTTCCTGAGATGTCTAAAGACGCATTCAATTCCTGCACCTATCTGAGAGTTCTAAAACAGTGGGTGATATTGAAAATAAATACTCCAATTCAGTTGGGCCATATTCACTGTGCAATCGACTTTACTAGTGAGATAGAATTTACTTTAGGCCAGGCAGGTCAATAGTCTTAGAGAGGGAATTCCAAAGATGAAGGCCCATCATAGAAAATGCTCAGCCTTCAGACTTGTGTAGTTCTAAATCAGAGGGCTCAGCACCTCTAAGCCCTCCAGCTGCTGTGAGGGCAAACCCAGGAAAGCAGTGGTCATTGGCGATAGCCCAGCTCCCCCTCTCTGCCGCCTCTCCTCAGCCCCTGAAGCAGGATGCTGTTGAGGTCTGCTACCTTGATTCACCCGGAATGCAAAGAGGCAACTCATGAGCTAGGGAGTCCTGGAGGGAACAAAGGCGAGTGTGAACGTGTGTGAACTCATATTTTGGCATGATGAAAAGTAGGTACTCTTCAAAAGGTCGGCTGTGTGGCGGAAGGACTCGTTACTGAGAGCAGAGCTTAACTGCCCACACAAAGGCGAGTGGGGCGGGATGGGCTCAGTGAAGTTAGAATAGAGACAATATGGAACAAGAGATTGTAGAATCTTAAAATCTGCAGTTAAAGTTATTGGTCAGAGCAAAGAGCAAAGACTGTATGTTTTCCTGTTTGCTGTCCACGGGTAGCTTTTGGAAATTCTGGTTGAATAACGCTTTTTATCTTTATCAGTCAAAATGAAAGTGAGTCTGTGGTAAGCAGAATAATGACCCCCTCCCCCCCAATATGTCTACATCCTAATAATCCCAAGAACCTCTGAGTATGTTTGGTTACATGTCAAAAGGAAATTAAGGATGCAAATAAAATTAAGGTTGGTAATCAACTATACCTAAAATAGAGAGATTATCCTGGATTATTGTCATGGGCACAATATGATCACAAGGGCCCTTATAAGTGAAAGAAGGAGGCAGAGAAAATCAGTGATGTAAGAAGGACTTGACCCATTGTTCTAGCTTTGAAGATGGAGGGAGAAGACCAGGAGCCGAAGATTGTGGGGGGGGGGCCTCTACAAGCTGGTACAGGTTAGCAATTGGACTCTCCCCTAACGCCCTCAGGAGAGAAGGCCACACTGTGGACACCTTGATTTTATTTCCCTGAGACCTGTGATGAACAAATCTAAGTAACAAATTTGTCTTGTTTTAAGCCACTGAGTTGGTGACAATTTATTAGAGCAACCATGGGAAACTAATACAGAGTTCAACAGGCAGCTTGACATGTAAATGTGTAAGTTTTGCATTAAGCTGTGTCTATGGTGAGGATTGCCAGGAAATCAACATTTAGGGAAAAGAAACTAAAATTGTTGCTTAAATGTAAGGCATGCCACTCTTTCTGCTGGGTTGACTAGCTAGCATCCTTGTTTCATCAACTGTACTATATGCGGTAGTCTGCTGGAAGGTGCGCAACATTTAGCACTTATTATCTCAGGGAAACTAATTTCCAATACATAGTTGAAACCAACCCTGCAGGGTTGATCCTAAAGGTTGACATGTTAAGCAATCAGCCATATAGTAAAAGGCTATTTGACCAAAGGATGTTACCGGTCAGCTTGTGTTTTCTGATTACTTGAAGTCCAGCTGTTGCAAAATATTTTTCTCTGTGCTCCCAGGGGAAAAAATATGGTCCTGTTTTACTTTGATATTCAGGATGAGACTGAGGAATGGACAGTACTTGTGCCACATGCAAAGTCATTCAAAAAATCAGTAGTATAATTAGAAAATAAATCCAGGACATGGAACGTTTGGTTTCTATCGCATTCACCTGAGATTTGAAAACTAAATTAACTTCAGGTGGAGAAAAGAGAATGAGGACAGTTATCTGAAACTAAATACACAATATGACCCTGCTTTTTTAAAAATATGATTTCATAGATTTCAGAGAGGAAGGGAGAGAGAGAGAGAGAGAGAGGTAGAAACATCAGTGATTGAGAATCATTGACCGGCTGCCTCCTGCAGGACCCCTACTAGGGAACAAGGGCACAATTCAGGCATGTGCCCTGACTAGGAATCAAACTGTGACCTCCTGGTTCATAGGTCGAAGCTCAACCACTGAAACACAATGGCTGGGCAACCCTGCTATTCTTTTAAATTGAGTGACTGTTCATGTAACATGTACACCAAAAAAGTTAGGATTTGACATTATGTTTTAAATATAATGTTCACAGCACTTAGAACACAACTATTCATTAATTACCATCATCTATATATATAAAAAGCCAGTTGCTATGACTCCACTGTGGCCAGCGAACCAGCCTGATGGGGGGGTGGGGAGGGCCAGCCAGCCAACCTCCCACTGTCTCCTCCTCCCCATAGGCCCGCCCCAATTCGCAGATTGGGACTGGGCCGGCCAGACCCTACCAGTGCATGAATTCGTGCACTGGGCCTCTAGTTCTTGGATAAAAAGACTACTAGGGTTATTAGGAAAATTCTGTAGAGACATATTCCTGGCTTGATGAGTGTGGAGTGTTTTGAAGACACATTCTTACTACCTGGTGGTAAGAATATTTTCAACAACTGGCTAATGTGAGTGGACTGGTGCTAACTGAACTTCAGGATTGAAGAGGAGCAGTGGGTGAGCCCTGGGGAGTGGTCTCTTCTGAATGAGCAAGCACATTTCCAACACAATTGGCTGCCTAATCGCTTGTTGCAAACTCGGTTGATGTATTTGGATGTGTAAGCAATTAAGTTTCCTCTAAAAGCCTTGGTTGATAATGCTTTTGTTCTCCGTTCCTTACAACTGAACTAACAGAGGGAAGAAACTGATATGGAAATGATTTTCAATGTGGTTTGGTTTGCTTTTTAACTTTCAAAACATTTTTCAATTAAGCTGGCCAACTGATGCACGGTTTATTATACCTCCTGACACCACATAAAATAGATAGCAAAGAGAAAAAGAGACAGTAGATAATAAAAGTTGTTTTAGCAATAAAACAACTTGTGATGAAAAAAAGCCTACTTATTTGCATTAAACCAATCATTTAAATGGGATTAAATATATTGAGTTCTTCTCTGTACTAGCCACTGAGTTAGTTCTAAGTATTGTGAACGAGGAAAACATGTGGTTCCTGTCTTCAAAAAACATCTCTTCAAATAGGCCTTTGGCAGACGTTGGCTCAATATCTGATTCTGAAGTTTCATGAGATAAGACACTTCATTTCCAAAAGAACGATAACTATAGACCATCGCCTTTGAATGTTTTGCTTTCCCATAGCCAGTCCTATTACACCCTCCAATAAAATTTCCGTAGAGCACCTAACACATTATGTTGCTAGTTAATTTAAAAAATAATATGCATTGCCTCACTGGGGGCCCTAAAAACAGCAGTCATGCTGTTGCCTCAAACCATCTGGGAAATTAAACAGACCACAGAGAAATAAATTTAAAAACTGCTACCACATCTGTCACGGAAACATGAAATTTAAGTCTGTAGAGCCACTAGTTCTTGGAACCACTTCCTACAGATATTGCACACAAAGGTTCTGTAATTCAGGTAGATTCCGTGCTTCAGAATTTCACCTTCAGTGTGAATTGACTTAACCTTCCATCATTAAAATGTATCCATGTACAAAATCAAACTCACACTTCACATGTAAGCAGTTGTGGGGAAATAGGTGCCCTCCATTTAAACCCCAGTTCTTTGCTAACTCTGTGAACTTAGTGAGGTCCCCATAACTATTTCCAACTCTCAGTTTTCCCATCTGAGACCTGGGGAAATTTCTCATGTCATAGAATGGTGATTAGCCTCAAATAAGATGACATGTGAGAATTTTCATAGGGCAGTACCGGGACATAGAGAGAATCTTTTAAGGCCTGCACCTGAAAGATAATCACTCAAAACATCTAGCTCTGAAAACCAACAGCTACTGGAGTCCTATAAGCTATGGCACACTGAGATGGCCTTGACAGGCTGGTGCCCTGCTTGCAGTCTGATCTGGCCCAGGGCCCCCAGAGATGCAGGCGTCTTGTTTGGCAGGCACCTGGAGGCCTGCTGAGTGTTCTCTGGGAAGAAGGATGGTGGGCACCTCTTCCTACTATCACCTTGTCTTGCTCCAGCTGGCAGGTGCCACAGTTTGTGAGTTTTATTTTGTTTTATCTGTTGGCTTTATTGAAAAAGTTGAAATCAGTTCTGATAGTGAGATTTTAAAAATATATTTGTAAACACTGTCAAGGAGATTTTGTGTCTCTTCATAACGATGGAAGTTTAGCACTATAATGGAATTCTGTGTCTCTTCATAACGATGGAAGTTTAGCACTAAAGATAATGGAATTCTTTTTTTTTTCTACATATATTTTTATTGCTTTCAGAGAGGAAGGGAGAGGGTGAGAGAGATAGAAACAGAAATGATGAGAGAGAATCAATGTAGCTGCCTCCTACATGTACCCTACTGGGGATCAAGCCTGCAACCCGGGCATGTACAGCCCTGACCAAGAATTTGACCCTGATCTCCTAGTTCATGAGTAAATGCTTAACCACTGAGCAATACCAGCTGGGCAAGATGATTGTATTCTTAATTCCTCTGGTGTCAGAATTGTGAAGGGTAGTTTGAGAACTACCTTATTGAGAACTGATGATGTCCCCTTACTTGACTTTGTATGACCATCCTGACACTTTTTATATATGCATAACGTTGAAGTTTGAAGTAATGAAGAAAAGAATAATATAACATTTAACATTCACTGTCACAATTTGCAAATGAACTCATCCAATGAGCTTAGATATTTTACTTTTTCTGAAATTCTCCTCAGTATAGTCAATTATTGGTCTTAAAATTAACACCAAATTCTTAACCTTTACAGTGTTCTCAGTCTCCTAGGAATCACCCATAAATTTTGCCACATATAATCAACAGAGTAAGTGCTCATGTAGACTTATTTCTTATTTCCAATGCCACAAACTGCAGGTGATTCTCTTGGTGGCCTTCTCATATCATGCTCTTTCCTTTTGAGTCAAAGTAATGAGAGGGATCATCAGGGCTTGGGCAGAGGCATTTTGGGTTTTATGGGGACTATCCAGGGGTAGAAGCCCAGGATACACCAGGTGACCCTTCTAGTGGCTGGGGATCTAGTTATGGACAGCTACTATGAGTCAAGAGCAGTGGTTCTCAACCTTGGCTGTACCAGAGGCATGGTGGTAAAACTACAGGCAAGGATGAAAACCACCAATAAGGTTACTGCAGATGTAAGGACAGCCACAATGTGGGGCAAAGGCAGGGAACTTCAGAAATAAAGGCAGACTCAACTACTGATGGGGCAGTTGCCAGAGTGAGATTCAGGCCCTCTGGGGAATTGACCTGATGCAATAGCTAGGGCCTCAGGACCCAGAATTGCAAAGACTGGAATAGCAGGGATTGTATCCAGAGGTCACTGGTAAGACATGGACTCATGTCAAACTGGATTTCCATCCGGATGGAGTCTGAGAAACATGGCCACGTTCCAACTGAGACCTTTCATTAAAGCGGGGCTTCAGGGGTCTTCATGCCTGTAGGTCTTCTGTTGTTTGAGCTAGAACTATTACTTTGTGGATTTTGAGAAAGATTACAGCTTTATACAAAAACTTATGTCTATATGGCAAACATAGATTTCAGAGCTTGGTTAGAAATTAGAGAATAACGAAATTGTCTTGCAACCCCAAAAGGTCAAATTTCAGTCTCCTATGAAAGCCTCTCTCATGTGAAATTGAGCATGGATCTCAACTCCCAAGGAATGGGAATCATTTTGAATAGTCCCTGAGTGCCTACTAAGCATAGTTATCAATGTTTAGGGTTTTATGGCTAACAGGAATTTATCAAATGTAATAGTCTCACCAGTTATACTTTCCACTTATCCTGATTTAAAACCATCACCCCAATTTGAAATTATTCTCAACTCATAGCTCTCATCCACTGATAACCCTGCCAATCTGGGACCACAGTATGAATACTTCTCAGATCTCATTGCCATTGAGGGACCAAACACACACTGGAAAGCAGTGGACCTCATGTCCTACTCCCCTTCCTGTTCTCATGGCGGAAGTCACTAGTAGATGATGGCACATTTTCTTGTAAAGTGAAGAAATGGCCTTATAATCCATTGTCAGGCATGTATTAAACCTGTACATTGTGCCAGCCATTCCGGTAGCCACTGCGAATCCATCAGAGTTGTCAAATCGCATGCAGCTGTTTTCCGTTTCAAGCCCAGAAACTACGTTCAGTCCCAGCCCCTTCCACAGGGTAAGGGGCAATGCCTTTCAACTGGTTAGCGCCAATCAATGCCTTCTCTTTCTAATGGCTTGGAACTGGAAGCCCCTTGCCCTAATAAGGGCTCTATGATAGCTCACTCAAGAAAATGTTGGATTATACAATATCACCAGCGTTTTCCTAAAAGTCAATAGGTAAGTGAATAGTTTTGTGGCCCTGTGGAAGAGTAAAGCTATTGACGCGATATCCATCCTTTGAATAGAGTTGAAGTGATCACTAAATATGAAGTTACTACCTATTATTCTTCTGATGGGTTTCAATATCATTGCTCATGAGAGATCTCAGTTATACACAGTAAATTCTCTTTTGTTCAAGCCATCATTTCTGAGTTCTTTGGCACAAAATATAGAAACATTTTCCTCCTGGTTTTGATTAGGTTTCTTAGAAATATACCCTGGTACATCACTTAACTTCTGTCAAGGGGCTTGATCCTCTTTTTAGATGCTTGATCTCACTGTCTGACTATCTCTCAAATTTTATGCATTATATGTGCTTTTTAAGTGACCCAATAATTTTTCTAAATGATAGAAATAACGATTGTAGTGCTTAGTATGTTCCCCTTGGAAAATTAGGAGAGTAATGCTTATCTGCCTAAGACTGCTCCTTTAGCAAAATGACAACTACTAATGCACATGTTATTCAATAACAGCTTTAAATTTATGCAGAGAAGAAAGTTAATGACATTTTTCCATTTTGTGGTGGAGGCAACTATAAAATTATTTCTAAGATGGTGGGAAAATTAAATGTGGAATAAATACCATCGAATAACAGGCATAACTGATTATGCATCATAATGAGTATTAAATCAACATTCCGATGTGCTATAGAAGGAGATTGTATGTGAGAATCATCAGGAGTCAGAGACTAGAGACAACCAAAATGTTGGGTTATTTTATAAATCTCACACAGATTATCATGGCTAATGAGAAAGTAATTTGATGCATTTGTTTAATTTTTTTGAAATCTTATTCTTTTTTTATTAACTCTGGCCTAATCTCTATGACCAAAGAGGCCAAAACTGTAAATAAATGTGTGGCATTGGTTGCAAGCTTTTGATGTTATGACAAGACTTTTAATATCTAAGTTTATTATCTCCAGATGAAACATTTTTATTGCGGTTCTGTTGATTTGGTCTCTTGTAGATTAGCTGTCTAAAGCTCTCTCTCCTAAGAAAGGCACTAAATAAAACACTTAAATGTTGGTGTAGAGTTTAATTACAAGGACTCGCAGCTTGGTGCTCATTCAAATTTTCCTAAGTTTTTTTTTTTTCCTGAAAAGCTTAATTTTTTGGCTTTTTCTGAAAAGCTTAATTGTTTGGCCAATGGAAGATATGTGAATGAATACATGATCATAATAACTCTATACTAGGAGAAATGTCATTTTAAAATTTTATAAGTTTCCCCTGAGACTTGTAAATTTTTTGGTCAAAGAGGATTGGTAAATTTTAAATGTTGCATTTTCTATAATATCATTTAAATAGATTTAAAGGAGAAACTATATAAATACATGTAAAGGAGAATTAACCAGGGCAGGTCAGTCAGGTGTTCCCCCCTGCATGTCCAATGCCCCAAGGGCTTTGGGCTGCCTCTCAAGGGATGAAGAGAATGGCTTAGGAGCTTTGCCTCATACCAACATCCCTGAATGGTGCTATGGGAACCTGCTCTGCACCATCTCCCAGGGCAATAGCAACTTGTTTTTGACCACAAGGGGGATCTACACTGAAAGTGATTGAGAAGAGAATCATATGGTTGAGTTTACCTTTTCTGTATTATAATCATACTAGAGGCCCAGTGCACGCAATTTGTGCACAGGTTGGGGGTGGGGGTAGGGGGAGAAGGAGGGTGTCCCTCTGCCAGGCCTGCATCCTCTCCAATCCAGGACCCCTCGGGGGATGTCCAACTGCTGCAGGAATGGGGCCTAAACAGGCAGTTGAACATCCCTCTCATAATCCTGGACCACTGGCTCCTAACCACTCACCTGCCTGCAGGCCTGATCCCCCTAACTACTCTCCCCTGCCATCCTGATCCCCCTAACTGCTCTCCTCTGCCAGCCTGCTCCTCCTAACTGCTCTCCCCTGTTGGCCTGATCGCCCCTAATCACCTCTGACTCGGCCCTGCCACCATGGATTTGTCTGGAAGGTCATCCAGAAGACGTCTGGTCTAATTACCATGTTACCCTTTTATTAGTATAGATAGATAATTGACTTTACCTTTTCAGTATTGTAAGCATTACCCCTTCAGTATTATAATAATGACATGAAAAGCTGAAAAAAATACAGTCATGTCTGGTCACAGCCCACACATTTGAATAACTCTTCTTTTTTTTCCTACTTTTTACTCATCCTCACTCACCTCTGCATGTGTTTATTGTCAAAACTTTTAATCTCAATGAACCTCAAATAAGAAGGGAGAGATGATCATTTTTGATATGTAGATGTTTGTATTTCCACAGGAGAAGTGGAAACAGAAGAACCATGAATTTAAGGGATAAGATCAGCTTCAACTTTAGGAAATGGATTGGCTGATGTTTATTTCAAAGGCTATCAAGTAAACCTTCACAGCAAAGTGTTAAATCCACAATATATATTTAAGGTTTAAAGGTATGATTTTCTTTTATTTTTGAAGTATGTGTGTTTTATCAGCTTCATGTGCACACACACATATTGGCTGAAGTAATGCATTAGAATCAATGTGTTACCCGGATGGCAAGGTGGAGTTCTTATTCCGGGTTCTTGTTCTACGAAGTTTGAAGAATAAAAATCGTGGACTGGAAGATTTTAAGCAAAAGCGTGGACATTTATTGCAAGCCCTTACAAACTCCCGCCTGGGGGAGGGTCCCGCATGGGTAACCAGTGAAGTCTCTTTGTCTAGGGGTTTATAAATGCTGGCAGCTTCTTGGTCTGTACATGCTACTCTCTAATTGGATCCTTCCTCTTTTTATGTCCCCTCGTGTTCTTTCCTAATTGGGCGATTTCCCGCTTCCCCGCCTGGTATCAGTTTCAAAGTCTGAAAGCCTACC
>NW_006296624.1:539610-543749 GCF_000327345.1 Myotis davidii | reverse complement strand
CCCCACCCGCCTCCTCCCATAACATTGTGCTGCTCTCCGTGTTTGTGAGAGAAGCATTCTGTTCCTTTGGAGCTGGCTCCACCCCTTCAGGTACGCATTCCTTTCCCATGGGCCCTACCCTTAGGGCCTTTCTTATCTCTATATGCTCTCAACATGTAAGATTCAAATTCCCCAGGAAATTGTAAACTTTTTACTGACAACTACTCATCTTTCCAGTTATCCAGGTATCACATGGCTCCTTTTAGTCTGTGTGATGGTGACCGAGCATAGAGGAAGAGCTCGTAGAGGAAATAATGTGCCAAATGATGGGTGAAGCCACACTATTTTCTCAAGTTACACATTCTCATGCAGTAATCGTATGCTTTGCCGTTTAGAAGTTTTGTATGCAATTCAAAAACTGATTAATAGTGAAAAGATAGAGTTTACCTTCTTTTCCTTCATCAGCATTTAAATGATAGAAGTTGTCTGAATCTCATTTTGTGAAATATTTGCGACAGTAGAGTTGCATACTTAACTTTCATTACTCCTGCCTGAAGAAATGGTTAGAATGTGATTTCCCATTTGTACTTTTATTCTAGCTAGTTAAATTTTAAGTCGCCGTCTTGGTTTTAATTTTTTTTTAATTTAAAATAATTTAGTAACCAGCTTTTTACAAAGCAGTTGAAACCTTCCTTGACCCAACACAATGTATCTGAGCAACACAGTATTTTAAACTACAGAGTGACATAAGTTTGACCTTAGGTATAAGTACAAAACATTTGCCAAATTTCTTACATTGTTAGTTTTAATCTCTAAATTATTCTTCCTATATTAGAGCATAGTGTGTGAAAGGATTGTATTCACATCTTGTTATACAGCCTTTGATAAGTTAACCAAATAAACACACTGGGTGGGGATCAGTTGGCATTCATTTACTTTCAACTAATTAATAGTGAAAAATGAATTCTAAGGTCCAAGAAAATTAATTTCATGTTCATGCTTCTTTTAAAATAATCTGTTACTCTGTGGAAACCTTTTTAATCAAGGTAGTTTTTCACTAGCGTGACATAAAACTTTAAACTATGCATAGAATAAATCTCTACTCAACATATTCATTTTCCTTTTATTTCTAATCATGACAAATTTTGGAATGTATACTGAAGTTAAAAAGGTGAAGTTTTCTTGTACAGAGTTCCCATCTGGCCTGTTTTGGATACTAATAACGGTCTAGGATTGGTTGGTATAGGCAAAGAAGCATTAACTTAGAGAGCTATTTACCCATCCCTGTTCCCTGTACGTCCTCCTAAACCATAGCAGAATGCCATGGGTGTAACTGAAATTTGGAGGCAAAATAAATAAATAAGAAAGAAAGAAAAGTCATAAAGTTAAATAGAGTAATCATGTTTTCCCTTGTGTGTGTTTTATTTTGTTCTGTTTTTCTTTTTTGTTTTTGTTTTTTTGGTTTTTTTTTTTTAGAATCAGATGTATGGTGTCAATTTCTATTAGGATAAAAGCATGAAAACATGAAATGATTATGTGAGCATGCCAATTTTGAACCTGGAAATAGTTTCTAATGCAGGGGTGGGGAATGTCCAGCTCATGGGCCCGTATAGCACCAGCAAATCATTTGGTCTGGCTCTGCCAAGGCATTAGGGATGAGTTAATGAAATGTTTGACCAAATATAGCAGGCTAATTTTTTTAAGTTGATAATTTTGTATGGCCCATGAATGATGTTATACATATCCAAACGGCCCTTGGCAGAATAAAGGTTCCCCACCCCTGCTTTAATGGAATGCATTTGACAAGCAACCCCTACTTTTATTGACTTAATGGGAGTATTGGTTTATGAATCCACAATTCCTAAGAAAATGATTTAAACAAATGTGGGACATGTGCACACAAATATATGAGTTGGCTCTGGTAGTGAAGAATGGTGTCTCTGAAAAAATAAAATCCTAGGGGTTGTAAATAGGTCAAAACGAATTAGATTTTTATTTATACTTCAGAAATGTAATCAAGTGAATGAAATGATTTCATATACATTTTTACATCCAAGAGCAGTGACACACTGTTCATACATTAATTCTGTAGGAAAATGTACATCCTTCTTTTTTGTTGTTGTTAGGTAAGATCTGCCAAGTGTTCATGGACAAAAAAAAACAACCTTTCATTGCAACCTGAACTAGTGAAATTACAAGGGGTCAGCCATGTTTCTTTCAATAGCTTTATGGCATTAATAAAGCCATTGTCCAAATGCCTGCTAATATTGGCATGTGTAGTATGAAGTCTCACAAATTCTCTAAAATGTGAATGTCCAATCTGAAAACTATGCAATAACCTAATGGATTTTGTGACTGAATCTACCCAGGGACATTAGAGTCCAGGACGGTTTATTTTAAGTGTACTTCTGTAGCTCTGTTTCTAGCTGACTATTCTTCCATTGCCTAATCAGAAAGAAATGCATTCTTATGAAGTTAAGCAGCTGTAGGCACAGAACGCTGATGACATTCTCTCCATATCTGAGTTGCCTAAAGAAAACCTAGTTAGCGGTAATTCTACCAAATACTTGTAGCATTCACATACATTTTTAATTGATTTTCAAACAGCACTACTGCGCCATGAATTTGACCACATAGAATATAAGCCTTAAGCCCACTAGGTTTAAGCAATTGTGTCTTTGTAGACTAAAACTATGTAAAATAAAATCTGATAACTCCCTGGTGTCAGAGGTAGACAGTTTTCTTTCAAATCCTAGGTTTGGTCTTTTATTTTATTCAGCAGTGAAAGCCATGAATACAGAACAAATAACACCTCTTACAATTCTCAACCATGACTTCTAACATCAGAGAATTCAAAGTATGAACATAGTACACAGTAATGAAAAGTATCAAAATTAGTTTACCTCAAAAAAGATAAATAAAACAGGTATATTCCACCAATACATAAACAGATGTTTGTGCTACAGTTAAAATTTGTTGTATACAAAAGATCATAGTCCCCGTAATCAGTTTGATAGAAGCAAGAATACATGAGCCATTTAAATTGTCAGACATTATGCTTTATAAGGTATGCACAGAAGTTCAAGCAATAAATACATACATTAGTTCAAAGCCTTACAATAGCTACGCAAAGCAGATGCAGAAAAGCAGATTTGCTATTACTAACAAGCAATGATATAAGTAAAAATTCATGAAATGCATTAAAGCAACATTTTTCTTAGAAAAAGTCTGGTCATTTATGGGTCCACCAACATTTTTACATAATATGCACAATTATCAAAATACAGACCAAGCATTTCAGAAAACTCCAAAAAACCTAAAATCTATTTTCAAAGCAATTGCAGTTTTGGAGGTTTTTCTGGTATAATGTGCAAGCAGCTATATTTTTTTATTGTATTCATATAAAACCCATGCAAAACTCTACAGGTATATGCATTCTGTGGCTGAGACTTCCTTTCAAAAGTTTTGTAACTGAGGTATGCATACTTTAGCATTGTAGTCTTAGGCCACCCTTCTGATGGTAGAGCTCTCACAGTTACTTTCAGTCCATCAAAACCTTTGAACATGCACATGAAAGACCCATTTTCCCTTCAGATAATCTGACAAGATCCTAGATGACTGAAAAGCATCCTTCACAATACCACTCCTTCTCTGGAAACCGCATGGTAAACTTCCCGTTCGTTGATCATGACCCAAAGACAACATAATGAAAAGTAGCAGTTACTGTGACGTTCTCACATTTCATGCAATCTGCCATAATTGTTCTAATTTTTTTCTTTTTTGTCTTTTTTTTTCTTTTTCTTTTTTTTTCTTTTTGCAGAGGTAGAAGCTTTCAGAAAGCCATTTGGGTAAGTGGGAAAACCCTTTTGAAAGCCGTTATGTTCTTTTATTTGGTGTGATAGATGACTGGGTGTCTAACTCTATTTGCTGACTTCAGCAAAGAATACATGATGAGCTTAGTTTGCAAGAACCAGCTCCATAACATGGAACTGGAACATATGTTAAGCTCTAGCAGCCACCTTCTGTCAAAACTGTTTGTAAAGCAATAACCATAATCAGGTTATGAGGTCCCTTGGTTGGGGGAGAAAAGTATTATCAAGACTTGGCACAGCACATGAAAAGCAACATGTAAAGTTTCTAGGTTTTAAGCAAATATCTGA
>NW_006296624.1:522110-532110 GCF_000327345.1 Myotis davidii | reverse complement strand
TAATTTCCAAGAAACTATTTATTGTCCTGCAAGTAAATCCTATATAATAAAAGGCTAATATGTAAATTGTCCCCTTGACCAGGAGTTCGACTAGGAGTTCAGCTGGGAGTTCAACGGGGGGGTAGGGCCCGCTGGCCAACCACCCATAGCCTCTCCCCCTGGCCAGCCCCACCCCTGATTGTACCCCCCCACCCCCATCGGGGCAGGCCAGCGGTACCCCACCCATGTATGAATTCATGCACCAGGCCTCCAGTTACTAACTAAAATTGTAGTCCCCCCCAAAAAACTGTTATTGATTAAAGAATAGTTTATAAATTTAAAAAGTAAAACATCTAGTATATGAGTATGACTAATTTGTAGATACTATTTTACATGATGAATAAACTAATTAAAGATTACACAGTCAATTAGAAAACTCGAAAGGTGCAATTAGGAAAATACATACCACAGCGGTGGACAGGGGGGTCAGGTGGTGTCTGTCTCTGTGTGTGTGTGCGTGCGTGTGTGTATGTACACAGATGATTTCAGAATAGTAAAAGCCTGAAATCATAAAAACTGTTTTTGAGCATCATTTTAAAAGACAAAAGAAGTTATTTTGACTAAAATATCTACCAACTGAATTCAACTACTTTGACTAAATGCTTCACTGAAGTAGCCAACAGTTTCAGTAAAATGACTGATGAACCAACTGGTTATTATGGTATCATGTATACATGTCCAGAATTTTAAACATTTATTAAATGTTTAATGTTAATTTTCCCAAAGCACTCTCTAATATATAGAAAATCAAATCTTCTAATATGGTTACTTGTGAAAGTTCATATTCATTTAATGACTCTTATTTTTAAAAATGACACTTTGATTTAATAATCATTATGAGTTGAATTTTATAATTTTAGGTTTTCCAGGTTCAATCTTGGACTCAGAACATTTGAGAGAATGGAAAACTCTAAGTTATGAAAATGATTAGAATAAACTCTTAAGGTTAATATAACAGCACCTTTTTCCTAATTAGGTCTCATACATGACCCGTGAATAATCAAAACTTTCAAGATTAAATGGCTGAATATTTTAAAACAGATATTAAGAAGCTGGCAAGATATACACAGATATTTGCCACTGTTTTATGGGATTGCACTCCAACCAATTATCATTAGTTTGGGCAACTTATAATTTAGATTTGACCTCTCACGTAGTTGGTGTGCCTTAACGTTCTCAGGGCACTGAGAGAACCTAGGAGGTCTCCTTACTCTGACTCAGTTTCTAATCCCCTGTTCACTTCCATTGTCCCCTCAACTGGAACACTGCCATATTATGAGTATGTGATTCATTTGTGTTTACCTTTCTTGTCTGCATTTTATTTGCATAAATATTCTGTGGGAAAGTCTCAAGGTGGATAAGAGGAATAACAAACAATTTATTTTTTAAAACACACAGAGATAATTTTTTAAAAGGATATCTATAAAGTATATTCAGGTGCACTCTCAGAGAATTTCAACATGCACAAAATTTATTTATTTCATTATTTCACTGCCTTGCAAAAAAACAAAAACAAAAAACTCCATCTGAAGGTCTGAAGTGAGACACAGGGGATGATACAGGATTGAGTTAAAACCTTAACCCTTCAGCCATTCTTAATAGCTAGAACTCAAATTACCCATGTATAACAGTATTTCTGAGTAACTTAAATTCCAGACTCAAAATATCATCCTTAAGACATCATGTCCAGCTTCTATTCCAAGATATTTTATGCTGACTTAGCCTGTGCTTCCCTCTTCAGCCCGCTGTGTGTTCACAGAACGTGGAATTCCCTTCTGGTCTTTGTACCATCTCTGCATACCCTGTCTGCCACTTAAGAGCCAGACCAACTTATATCTTATCGACTTCTAGAGGGGGATTTGTTTGGCCTGTCCAGCTTGCACTGATCTACTTTGACACACCAAAAGCATTTTTTCTTGATCATCCTGATACTCAATACTTTGAAATCTTTGAATCTAACACTGTATCAAACATAATTTCATTCAATATTCCTATTCTATAGATAAGAAAATGAGTGACTTTCCAAGTGGTATGATAAGTACACTGTTTTTTGGAACCTTGTTATTCCTGCTATCCTGTGTCCCCTTAATCACGAGTATTGTAATGAACTTTCTAATGGTGGCTGGATTGTGTCTTGCCAACTAGACGATGAACGTCACAGATTAGGAGAGCTATACACATAGCAAGCACCTAGTAAGTACATGTTGACTGAATAAATGATGTGCAATCAAGTTTTAATTTCATTTGCAGTAATTAAAAAAAAATTTCCTCTGGAAGTAAGTATTCTTGGGATCCTTTCCATCAAATTAATTTGTGAACAAGGTATCAGACCTGGGACAGGTGTAAATAAAATTTCTTTACTAAAATATGCTAAGACCAAAGACAATAATTATTAATGCTCAGTTTTCAACATCTGATTGACATCAAAACAATGTTTAAGAAAGAAAGAAAAAGTAGGAAGAGAAGTTTAAGCATCCAACTACCCATGCCTATAAATAAGTGAAAGTCTTTTCAATAAAAATAAAATTGTACCATGATTATCTCTATGTACATTAGGTTTCTCATTTTTGAATCTCAAAGGGCTCCATGCTTTCCCTTTCCCCGTTGTACACCAACTCAAAAGAAACGGAACACAAAGAAAACATGCCTTTGGTGAGTTGCAGGATGAATGAGAAATTAGTCTCTTCTGTGGTCATTAGCAGTGTCTTTCCCTCCTTGTCCCCATTACAGAATATGAAGGTCATCTAATTTATTTCCAGGAAAAAAAGTGGCTATCTCTACAGTGTTCATTTTTCCAAATTCTTCAAGGGACCATGTGTTACAAGGATAATTAGATTTTCTTCGAGGAAAAATGCTCCCCTTCACCAAAGAAAACTCTCTGACAATTTAAATACAAGAGAGAAATCCCTTTAAAGAACTCCTCTCTACTGAGTGCTCACCAGTTCTTCCTATGTATCCTCTTTTCTAGTAGAATAATATAAAGACTTTAATTACCTGAGTGTGATTTGATACAATAAAGTTTATGTATTTAATATTTTTATTAACTTGTAAGTGTAGTGTAAATAATACTGAAAAGTATTAGACACCTTATTCATATACTTCAGTTACACAGTTAAGTGGCTAATACATTGTTTAAGAATATAGCAGGCTTTGAGGATAAAACACTTGGTTTTGAATCCTGGCTCCTTTACTCTTAGCTATGTGGCCTGGGGGAAGTTACTTAAGGTCTCTGTCACTCTTTCTTTACTCTAAAAGCAGGAATAATAAAAGGCCTACTTTAAACAGTTGTTATGAGGATTAAATGATTATTTACATATGCAAACTACTTGGAACAGTATCTGGGTCATAAGTGATCAATAAATGGTAAAGACAGTCATGATAATCACAACCTTAAATCCTTTATGGAAGAAGGTATGGTATAAATACATGAACTAAGTTTTAAATATTGTATGAGTTTAACTAGCTCTAAGAATATTTTAAACCTTCTCGCAAAAAGAGATTTTTATTACTATAATAGGAAAATCATAAAACAAACATATATGTACTCTTCATAATACCATCATTATCCCAAAGAATTATTTATTGAAAATAAAAACACTAAGACAAAAGCCCAGGTCGTGTCTCAGATCACTTTTGAACCAACAAAGTACATTTCAAAGTAGAATGGCCATCATGAAATGCTCTGTAAAGAGTCCCTACACTTCCTTTCCTCACCCATCAATCCCAGACCTCATCATTACCTTGTCATTAAAATCATTAACATGCATGCACTGAATGGCCCACGCCTATTACATATCTGTTATACACATGAAGCTTAAGCAGTCAAATATATTTTATGTTGGAGAAAACTTAAATAGATTAACTCAAAGTAGACTAAAAAATGGAAATTTTAAAAGACATAGCAATCCTATGTAATAAAAGGGTAATATGCAAATTGACTGAACAGCAGAATGACCAGCTGCTATGATGCACACTGACCACCAGGGAGCAGATGGTCAGAGCAAGAGCTGCCCCCTGGTGGTCAGTGTGTTCCCACAGGGGGAGCTCTGCTCAGCCACAAGCCAGGCTGATGGCTGGTGAGCACAGTGGCCCACCTTCGCGGCAGCACTAAGAATGTCCGACTGATGGCTTAGGAGCGGGCCTAAGCCATTGAGGGCTCCTGGACTATGAAAGGGTGCAGGCCAAGCTGAGGGTCCGCCCTCCCCGGCCCCGCCCCCAGTGCATGAATGTTGTGCACCAGGCCTCTAGTATGCATATAAGCCTGATAGATAAAACATTTTTCTGCCAAACATTCCTTTATAGTATGGGTTGAGTAAAGTCCCTTGTATCTGTAAATGACATAAAGAGCATCAATCTCACTTGACAGAAAAAGCCAGTAACTTAATACCATTATCTTCTCTTGCCAATAATTAATTTAAAGTTTACTGTGTACCTTCTATATATAAGGCACGGTAGGAGGGTTTAAACATCTATCAAAGAACCTGCAGTCCAGCATGAGAACAATATGTACTTGAATAGCTACATGATTGCCAGCCAGAAAAGTAGCAATTAAGTAACAACAGAAGAGTTAATAGCAGGCAGAGATTATTTATTATTTGCCTCTAAGAAGGATCCCAATGTATATCATTAAAGACAGTAAAGTAAGAGCAAGTTTTGATGGACAAAACATAAATTGTTGACTATGCAGACGATAAAACCCTTTCTGGGTTTGAAGAAGATCTATGCTGGATGGTTCAAGTGTTCATCATGCCATTTCCCCCCACTCATGTGACCGATTTAAGGCATTTTACAGATTAAACTGCAGTCCTTAGTAGAACCCCTCATAATAAGCAACGTAGAAATTACTTTAAAAAATAGAATCAATTGTGTATAGGACCAAAACAGATGATAACATTTGAAACATTGAGGACTTACGAGGCTTGTTTGTTTTTAATATGAGGAAGGAAGAAAAAGAAAACTAGTGGAGTCACTGATTATTTTTTTTATTGTCTCATTTGTGAGATCTTGAATAAAGGATAATCAGTAGGCTTAGTTTTAATGCATCTTATGGCAGGAGCCTATGAAGTTTGGATTGGACAATCTCCCCAGCCATTCCTTTATTTATTGAGCACCTAATACATACGAGGCAACTGTATTATTTCAGAAGAGTACACATTGGCACAGAAGGGCACATATAAAAGGTAAACATATTTCCCTTAATAGTCACGTTAATATTTCTTCTAAACCTGATAAAATATGTCATAGTCCTTTAAGTGGGTGTGGAAATAACTTCATCTTTAATTTTAAAGCAAATTATCCATTTGGCAAATAATGGATAGTCTTTCAAACTAGAATCTAGACATTTATTTCAAACAGTATAACAATTTTTCTGCCCTTGAAACTAAAGATTTATAATTCAACTATTCCTTTTAATCCACTACTTATTATTTACTACGGAAAAGCAGTAATTTATATTTCCTGCTTAAAGATGGCATAGCCACCTCCTAATTCGATGTAATTTACACCTGGGAGAATTAGACAGCTATTTGGAACTTCTTTAGATAATTGGATAGAAAGTATTTAGTGATGAAGGGATGTAAAGTCTGTTGCTATTTTCTGAAATCGAGATACACAGCGACTTAAATCAAAGAACTTCTAGAAGGATAAAATTTTAATTATGAACAAAATCAGAAGTGAAATAAAGTCAGTTCAATAGACATTATGTGCAAACCACTAAGCCAGGATCTGATGTGGAAATAGGTTCCTGTTTTCATAGAGTTTTTCGGTTTAGTAGAGAAAGACATATACTGTACACAAGGCAGAATGCGACCCATACCACAGTAGACAAAGTGCAATGAAAGAAGTGAGATAAATTCTGGCATCATCATTAGTCACTGCTCTATGAAGGAGGGGGTTGTCACTCTGGGTAGGTTTTGAAATATATGAAAATGTTCATTATGCAGAGTTGAGGAAAAGTGCATTCTGGCCTTGGCTGGCGTGGCTCAGTGGTTGAGCACTGACCCATGAATCATGAGGTCATCAGTTCGATTCCCAGTCAGGGGACATGCACGGGGTATGGGGTGCACAGGAGGCAGCCAATCATTGTTTCTCTCTCATCTATGTTTCGGTCTCTCTATTCCTTTCCCTTCCTCTCTTTAAAATCAATAAAAACATACTTAAAATTATAAAAATTAAAATAGATAATGATTTTTCATAATATATGCAATTTTGATAAATCTTTATATTTGTTGTTTTAATTGCTCAATGAGGAGAGGAAGCAAATATAAAACATTTGGTATTAGAAAGTGAAAGATGGAAAGATATTAAAATAAATCTATCTATAGTCCTCATTGTGATTAATATGCTTGTATTGTAGTAGCAATGGCTGAATGCATAAAGACTTGATCTCTGAAAAAAATTATTTTTAATTTTCAGTTTATGTCATTTTAAAAATATATATATTAAAATTAAATATAGTGGAAAAAATCTTTCTTGCATCTCTAGTAGATTTGATTAACAAAAAAGAAAAGAGGTAAGCCATTTTAAAAGTAGTATATATGCCCTTGAGGGTCTTGCTCATAATACCCAAATAATTGGTGAATTTTTAAAATGTATACTCATTACCTCTGCTTAATCTTAAGTTGAAAAATATGATTGCTATTTTGCAAGCAAAAACAGTTACATGTCAATAATTTCATAAAGTTCAACCTAAAAGTCTATTTCTTGTGAATCCCAACTCAAAGGTACATCCTCCATAAACACTTTTCTGATTCCTGTTGTTCATGTGCATACTTAAGTCTCTGAATTCACAATTTGGTTATAAACCTCCTCATTCCTTTACTTGGTGTCTCTACTTATATACCTATCCATCCCTTTATTATACTTACACCTCTTTGTAGATACAGATTATCTACAATTTTCCAGCAGAGTATGTTGCACATAGTAGGTGCTCAAAAAATGTTTATTTAACTTAAATGAATGGAACTCATCTCTACTCCATTCCATCTGCCAAGCCTTTACTAGAAGGAAATGCAGAGTAGTAGTTGATGTTTATACTGTAGTTTAATCTTTTAGTCTTACAGCCCGTCTTCAGCAATAGCGTAAAGCACAACACAGAGGACTAGCTGCATTAATAAACTGATTTGTTGACTAAAAAACAACTGTGTTGCATCTTCACTTATGTAATTTATAAGTACCCAAATCACCCAGGGCAGAAGAAATCTCAATGCCTGTCTACATCCTAAAGCAAAGAGTCAAATTATAATGGGCAAGTTTATCTTTTTTAGATTGTGGTCACAGTATATTTTCTAGAGGAATGCCACTCCTTAATACTATTTTCCTTTAGAATAAGAAACACTAGGGATAAAGTTCTCTTAATCTGAGATGTTAAAAAATAATTTAAGTCAATAGACATTAAACCATAAGGCCACAGCAGTGTTTCTTATTTAGATGCCATCAAATGTAATAATTTATTTATAGAGTGTCATCATTTATTAGAAACTCAGTGGCACAATAGAAATTTTATTGGCTTTCCAGAAATACAATATTGTGTCATACCATGAAACTAATGATACAAATTGGATCTTAAATGTTATGATAAATATCAACAAGTGCTATAAGGAAAAGCTTACAATTAATGGTTCATAACTATAATATGGTCAACTTTAGGCAATGTAAAGTCAATTTAAACAAATATTGACAAGTCAAGACCAAATGTAAGACTAGATTAAAATTGTTTTTATGTGGTTACTCATTATAGGAGAGCCTTTATACCCTGTGTTCAGATAACCCTAGTTATTTGAGAAAATTGAATACATTTAACATAGTGTGCCACTGGAAAAGAGTAATAAACATCCTTTTATAAAGATATCTTCTAAAAAATTTCATAGAACATTTTTCCACCTTTTCCCTGCCCTAGCACACTTGAAGGTTATCACATTACTCATTGGATAAGACTAAGAATCCTGTCCTCAGAAACTGCAGGAGGTGCTGATGCTTCAATTTTACTATGGAAACGAATTTTACTTGACCCAATATAACAATCTTTATCCAGTAAATGAACTTATACATACAGTACTTTTAGAAACATATTAAATCTATTGAAAAACCATGTATCTACTTCTCACTCATTAGAGATTTGTTCAAGTCCTTGGTTTTAAAGTTTCTTGATCCTTACTTTTACTAATTGCAGTTTCAATACCTTTAACTTACATGGGGTATATTGGTTAACTCTAAAAGAAAATGTTTAAAATCATACGAATTCATCTTTATCTCTTATTTGTTATGTCCTACTTGTTGGTCAATGACATTTAAAAATATGAGAATACACTGAGTATTGCTATAGGCTAATGCTGTCCATGGATTTCCATACGTTTTGACTATTTCAAAAAATAGCATCAAATTTTTCTAATTAAAAGGAACTACTCAGATGAGTTTTTCTTTTAACTCTCTACAGTATCTATTCATGGTAGTACTTGCCACAGAGTTGTTGAATAAATAATGGTAATTAGTATGTAAGCATTTAAAAATCAAAGCATATGATTAGCACTTTATCATTTACATTTGCATACATTTTTAAAAATGTATTTCTTGTCTCAAGTTTTACATATGTCTTTTCTCCCCCTGCTTGACTCCTCCCCGCCCCCCAGCTATTCTCACCAGGGCCAAGCCCAGCCCCCACCGCCCCAGTGTCTGTGTCCATTGGTTACACTAATATGCATGCATACAACTCCTTTGGTTGCTCTCCAACCACGCCCCCCTCCTTCTAGTATTTCAACACAGAATGATATGATTATATTTGTAATTTCTTGGTAGATTTATAAAAATTGCAAGTTTTGTTATGTTCATTTTTATAAAGGCAGGTTGAAATGAGAAACAATTTATGCTTAAACATTTTTAATTTTGAAGGGGTATTTTAGTTTAACATATCACAGAAATAAGCTAAGACATGAAACTATAGTTATAAATGGAAAAAGTTACTTTTAAAAGAAAACATTTTGTTAGTACTTTTTAAAATGACTTAATCTTAGGCTAAAGAAATTATTTACTTAATTTTACTTAAGCTGTTTATTCTTTTTTAAAAAATTCTAGATTTTATATTTTAAATTTAATCACACATTAGAGAAATATTTACTTCTCTTAGAGAAATGAATAAGAAGCCATATATTTAAAAATAACTAGAATTAATATATCAATTAAGAAATTATAAAACAGATCTTTACTTGTATGGTTCAATGGCTTTCCAATTTATTATTTTTTAAAGATTGTTTTCACTTTTGTAAATTAAAATAACATTTACCACAAAAATTCTAGTGTCGAGTGAATTGACCTTCATTTTGGTTTGCAACAGTCTGTATATAGCTGCCAATAGTTTGTATAGCTGTCGTTAGGATGGTAATCAGAAACACCACTCCAGTTCAACAGATAAAAATGGTGCTTATCTCTTGATGAAAAGGTAATTATTTATCCTCCCAGAAATGTGCCACCATTTTTAAAAGGGGATAGAAAAACTGGAGTGAACAAATGATATCTCAATTCCATACATACCTGTATAATTTGCTTTCTTCGAACTATAATTAGAAAATGCCCTACTAAATTTTCCATTCTTTTCACTCTGGCTAAGGATAAACAGTCAAATAAATTTCAATGTTTCTTCTTAAAATCAGCATACAATCTTAATCATAATATACTTAATAAATCACTTTACTCCCTTATTCAATTCTCTTTAAATATTCAGTAGTGTTTAATTGCAATGGAATATTATTTTCAGATAATTATAATAAAACTAGAGGCCCGGTGCACAAAAATTTGTGCACTCGAGGGGAGGGGGCGGTCCCTCAGCCTGGCCTGTGCCCTCTCGCAGTCTGGGACCCCTCGGGAGATAACGACCTGCTGGCTTAGGCCTGCTCCTGGGTGACAGAGGGCAGGTCCAACCCTAGGTGCAGCCCCTGGTCGGGCTCAGAGCAGGGCCGATTGGGGAGCT
>NW_006296624.1:511829-521566 GCF_000327345.1 Myotis davidii | reverse complement strand
AAGTAGGTTTCTGGCCTTTCCTTACAATGTTGTGATCCTGCTGGCTGAACTCCGGCAGTATTGTTACATAGTTGCTTAGAGTTGCAGCTCAGAGGCCTGCAGCGGCAAGCAGGGAACGTTGGAGTCCTGTGTCACTGAAGCAAGCAAGCCTCATGTTCGCTTTAAGCTGCCTGGCCGCCGGCCGCCATCTTGGCTGGAAGTTAATTTGCATATCGCCCTGATTAGCCAATGGGAAGGGTAGCAGATGTACGGCTAATTACCATGTTTCTCTTTTATTAGATAGGATGTGCTCTTCTAAGATAAATTGCCAATATTAAGGATGTGGAACACAATTCTATCTTATATCCTAACGTATCTGACTTCAAGCTTGAGTTCCAAAGTTCCACTTAAAGAAAACATAAAGTTTAAGAAACATGACAAAAAGGTAGATTAAGGTTAAAGAAACAATTTTATGAAGTGAATGTGTGGTAGTCAGTTAGACATTCATGAGTAGAGCAAGGAAGATGGGCCAGATACAGAAAGTCCCTAGGGCAGAAAGCTGCAGGTGCCTAGCAACAGGCAACACTGGGAAAACAAGGACCTCACGCCCAGGGTAACCTTTCCTCCCCTAGCTATCTCTGGTCATGCCGTTTGAACCCCCTGACCTTTTATATTGCTTGTCTTTCGGCGTGGACTCTGCCCTGACCTTTCCTCCCCTGGCCTGTTGCTAGTCATGCAGGAGATCCCCTTGGAGGAGGAACAAGAGGCTGAAGAGTGGTCTCAGGAGACTCCCATGCAAGGCACTTGCACCCCTCCAGGAGGCATTAACCCCTGGGGATAACATCTAGGCCTCGGTTGTGTTTCAGCTCCAGGTTCAGAAAAGCAGCAAAACCAGACAAGCGAAGCCCGAGCCATGGCTCAGGATCAGCTGCACTGACTAATGCCCCCCGGCCCTGGTACTGAGCCAATCAGTAGACACCAAGACCCTCAAAGGACTTACCTGGAAAGGTCATGACTATTCTATTGAGATCCTTCCTTAGAACCTGCCTCAAACCTAAAGACGGAGGCCCCAGGCTGGCTCTCCCTATGGAACACACCAGCATCATTCCCTGCCCCGCTGCCCAGGCGCATTTCCTTGCCTCTCTCTTTCTGTTCAGCTGCACGGGTCCTTCTTTTGCCTTTGTGACTTTCTGCCTGAGCTCACACAGCTCAGCTGGCTCACTTCTTCCTCAGCTCAATTATTCCACCTCTGTGGCTTTGTAAATAAACTTTGTCTTATAGTTTGAATCTTGGCTCTGAATTCTTTCTTAGCCAGAACTGAAGTACCAAGGCTGCTGAACTGAGGTCCAATTGGTGCCATCTTTGCCACCAACAGATATATAAAATATATAAATTTATCTAAGATTTCTTCCCCCACCTTCAGCATTTGATAGTTATTCAAATTTATACAACATTCTTTAAAGAAACTGAATTGTACAAGATTTGAAGGCTCATTTACAAATGATTTCAGATAATTTTCCAGCGGTGCTAATTTAAAAACATAAAATTATTTCAGATTTCCCATTCTTTTTTTAAAAAAATATGTATTTTTATTAATTTCAGAGAGGAAGGGGGAGGGAGAGAGAGATAGAAACATCGATGATGAGAGAGGATCATTGATCGGCTGCCTGCTGTACCTATTGGGAACCGAGCCTGCAATCCAGGCATGTGCCCTGACCAGGAATGGAACCTTGACCTCCTGGTTCATTGGTCAATGCTCAATCACTGAGCTATATCAGGTGGGCTTCCCATTCTATTTGATTTATAGAAGTGATAGCTGTGACCCAAAAGGCTGTAATAAAAATATAGATGTAACTTATTTGATTATTGATGAGTACAAATAAATTATGCCTAATCTCAGAATCAAAATAGCTTCCTGTTAAGATACCATTGGTGCCATTCTTGTGCCTTGCAACAAACTTTCAACAAACAGTTTAGCTATGGATACAAGGACCTCTATATTACTAACCCGTCGGCCAGAGAAATAAAAGAAAGCTAAATTATATCTTGACACTTGGGCATTAAGTCAGTTTTGCTGCTTTCCAAAAGCCCTTTGATCCATTGATCCAAAAATTGTATTTTTGCTTGTTCTTGAAATAAGCTTGTCAGAAATGTCAGGATGAGTATATGGATGCACAAAATATATGTCCTGCTTCTCTCTAATTCCCTCTTTGATAATTTGGGTTCTGACTCCCTGAAGAATTTGACCTTGACCTCAAAGTTCTCTGATTAGACCCTATGGCTGTGGTTACCCTCCACCCTGCTCCCCCAAGTGGATCAACTGAGTTTCTGGACAATTGTCTATTTCCCTTTGCCAAATTGCCCTGAGGAAATGTGGCCCCTAAACTGCTGGTTCTTGGTGCAGCTCTCTCCTGGGTATTTCTACAGAGACCGTCTCCACCAGGATTCTATAGGGTTCATATCATTAGGTCTGTCTAATTTCTGAGACTGGCTGTTCTTCTGGAGCTATTTCTTTGCTCAAATCCTATATAATAAAGAGCTAATAAGCTAATTAGATCAGACAGCAGAATGACCTTCCGGAATGACCATGGGCGGGGTGGGGAGAGGGAGGAGGGCGAAGCCATGAAGGCAGAGGCAGCCAGGGCTGCGAAGGCCTACCTTGTATGAATTTCATGCATCAGGCCTCTAGTTAAACCATAAGACTGTCTCAATGTTCAGTTTTCTCCTGAAATTATTCTCACTTATGCTCTGTTAGCTTTAAATTTTTAAAATATGTTTTTATTGATTTCAGAAGGAGGAAGGGAGAGAGAGAGAGAGAGAGAGAGAGAAAGAGAGAGAGAGAGAGAGAAACATCAATGATGAGAATCATCAATCGGCTGCCTCCTGCACGCCCCCTACTGGGGTTGAAGCCTGAAAGCCAGGTGTGTGCCCTGATAAAAATCGAACTGTGACTTCCTTGTTCAGGGGTCAACGCTGGACTACTGAGCCAAACCAGCCTGGGGAACTGTTACTTCTAAACATAAGAATGGAAGAGGAAGTAAAAACAGTATTTACCTTTCATTCTAAATCTACTGAAGTATATCTTCCTTTGACCTGCTAATTAACATAAGGATCTTATATGTAAATGTATTGATGTAAGATAATATTGTGTGACCAATGATTACTTTTACTCCTGCCTTTGAAGTGTCTTGCTGTTACTCCATTTCCAGTCTTCAAAGAATAAGATGTTGAGCAAATTAAAGAATGTAAGTTTCCACTAGTTATATTAAACTTTTTGGTCATCTACTGTTTATACAAATTATTTCATTCCGTCCTAATGAGAGAAGCTGCTGCTAGAAATAGGAACCCTGAGATAAAGTTTTAAACTGTGTTTATTGGTGCCAAAGTATTCAAGTATACTGTGTTACTTATGTGACTGATCGATTTTAAATTCCACCAAAGTAGTCAAAATATCCTGCTTTTAACGTTTATTAAAATATAACATCTTATGTAAATTACCTTTATATTAAGTAATATTCTAAAATAATAGTCAACTTTATGTAATAAACATCTTAGGTTATAAAATGCCTTTCCTTAACAATTACACATCTACTTCCCAAGCCATATGCCAAAAGCTGAAGTTAAAATATCATATAGGTATGTAAAAACCTCCCATTTCCCCTGGTACTAGACATAGAAAAAATTAATACTGAGTAGCAATATCCATTTCTCAACAATCCACTCAATGGTTCTTTGACCCGTATGGAAAGAAGATTACTGAGGCTCAACTAGTGTTAGTGCAGATGAAGATGTACCTCTAACAATGTATCCTCCGTATATAGCACACAGAAGCAGTAAGCTCCAATGCTGTCAGCTAAAAGTTTTCTGACCCACTTTGCCTAAATTGTGGGGATTCAGATCACGGATGTCAGATATCATTTGTACCGTTCTAGAAAAATCCTTTAAGACCCTACAGGAACCCACACATTTCCCCAATTGGCATGGTGGGGATATAACACTTTTCAGCTGAAGGCACTGCAGCTCTGGGAGGATCTTTTTTATTAAGAGGAACTAGAATGAGTTGTAGGTGCCACATATGGGGAATGGGATAATGTAAAAAGAAGCGCAGCTATGGAGCCACACTTGTAGCACCTAAAAAAGATAAGATGATAAAGAGCTCGCATAGTCATAAGTTCTCTACACTCTACACTCAAAGCTAACTAGCAAAGTTAATGAAAATGTTTAGAGATTAAATAAAAATGGAATTAAGTCAGAACAAAACTCATGAGCGCCAGAATGGTAGGGAAAAAAGGTGAGATAGAAAAATTGTGACAAGTTGTGAATTAGAAAAATCTATAAAAACATAATATGTGTTTATGTTTAGAGCTTCATAATGCATCTTAATGATCCAAATATCAGCAAAAATAGTGCAGGTTTAATAGGCATTTAGACAATGAGAGAGAGCATTCCACTCGCTCAAGTTGTCAGTCACTTTCAACTGCTTTCCTCTGAAATACAGAGCCAATTTCAAATGCTTTTGTCCCCAGAGAGTGAGATCTAAGATCTGTAGGGATTTAATATAAAATATCACCAACCAAAGGTGTAGGGTTTTCAATTGTACATGCGCCTACAAATAGCAATTTAAATTTTAAGGCAGCCAAAGAGAATAGAAGAAAGGTAATATTATATACTTGAATATTTTCATTATGTTTCACGACAGTTCCCAATGTATATTAGATTTTCAATACCGTTTTACAAAGTGGGAGTCTAAAAGTCCCTTTTATAGATGTCTTTGGTTGCAAAGTATTATTGCAGGAGAGACTGAAGTTTCTTATTGGAATGATAACAACGACTGATGTTCTCAAGAGGCAGAGGATGCTGGAAAGATGACTGGGACATGCGATGTACAGAAAGTTCTGGGGCCTGTGTTCAACATGTTAATCAAAAAGATGAATCTCCATTGCAGTCTTGAAATAATACTGCACTACTAATTTCATGTGATGCCTCAGCCTTTTGACTTTCTTACCCTACATTTTTGGCTGCTAAGGACACAAAAAATGTGTTTTCTAGTCTTATATGAACCATATTAACATCTGAATCTACATAGAAGATCATTAACTCTCAAGCTTCAAATATTTGCTTGAGAGAGAGGGGAAATAATAATCACCGACTAATATAGAATATTAGCAAGTGTAACTTTGAAATGTTATAGAGGCTAAGAGGATTCAGGCATGAAACAAGAATTCATCTGAAAACTCAACAGTAGGAGACTCTAATCCTCAGAAATGAGAAGAACATGACAAGGGAAGGCTTTGTGTATAAAGCCTTCAATACAAAACCAGCTCAGGAAGAACATTCATTTTGATCTCTAGACACAGAATTTGAAAATAAAAAGAAATGGCAATCGTGTTTAACATTTTTACAAAAGAAAAGTAGGCAAACCTGAACCAGCTTATTGAGAGTGGGGAGAAACAATTGCTTAATAAGAAAGAAACAACTGAGTTGAACTAAATATGGTGGGTACATCATTAAATTTCTCTTTTTGCCTCAGGTTTGGAAAGAGACAGGAAATGGATTGATTCTGCCAGTAGGAGTTCACCTTCCAGGTCTTTCTTCTCTTTTCATTCATTTAAGTCGAACACATGGGAAAAGAGAATACGCTTAAATTATTTCTGCCTGAACACATCATCAATCCTAATTCTGTAAGTGGTCCTTTTAAGAGGCAAACATCAAAATAAAATAGAAATCTAAAGTAATTTTATCTATATTCTATAGAACTCTGAAAAGTCAGGCAATCAGGTGTATTGGCACTGAAGTGCATAAGGGAAGAGTATTATAAATTGTAATGATACTCAGCTCAGACTCTTAAGGAAGTATTTGTTCAGACCATGATGGCTCTAGAACTCTTTCAATAGCAGTAGAAACTCAAGATTTTAAAAATATATTGATTAAAAAGGGTCAAATAAGTTTCAAAAATCTATTTAGAATCTATATTATCCCACCTGGCTTCAACCTGTCCTACTTCTTGCTAAAATCCACTTAGCATTCATCTGATTTATACTGCATTGATCCCAGTATATTTATTTCTTTTTCAATTCACCTTTAATAAGATAAATAAAATTTAATGAGTGCTGGGAGGATAATCATAAATGAGATGAAAGGGCCAGCCTCTCTCTAGTCACATAAATTAGGATAGCTATAAAATATACCAACTGATTAAAATAAAATTTAAAAAGTGTACTCTACCAATATTTAGAAAGATCTCTTTGCTCCCTTGTAAAGATGAAGACTGCATTTACTTATCCCTTCCTCCTAAAATCTCTTGTTCTCCCTTCTTCTTCAGAGGTCGAAGACAATCTTGGATTTTACTCTTGTATTTCTTTGTGAAGTCGACCCATTTCAAGCCAAACTGTCACCTCCCACTTAATTCTTCCTAATCACTATCAGATGGCTATTGAATGCTTGCTTTGTGTTCTATGAGGTGTTAGGCATTTCTATAGTATAATTTCTCTAAAATATCATCTTTGTCCTTAAGTTAGGGATGTGTGCAAAATGATCGCCCACACATGCACACACACAGACATGCTCTCATGCACATGGTTAGTTCCAGGAATAAGCCCTTCAGAAGAGGAGGAGAGTGTGGGTTCTGACAGCAAACTTACTTGGGAAAATAGGACTAGGCCCTGAAGGAAAGATGGAATGTAGGTGAGGGAAAGAAGATGAAAAGCAAAAAAGAAAAGAGCAGAAAGCTAAATAGTTAAGGCAAAATAAATGTACTAGTTTGGCAAAAGCCTTTGTTAGGGCCACTACAAGAGTAGAAGTTGGAGTGGAGGGGAAGTTTTAAATGTGGAGCATCAAAATGAATAATATGGATGCTAATGTGGTATCTCTTGTTTTCCAAAAATAACTTGTAAGAAGCACTAACCCATAGCCATTCTGCCCTTCTAAAGCTTCAAAACATCTCCATCAATCTCAGGAATCCTTCCATATTTTACCATATAGGATTTTGCCATTTTGGAGTTGAATGGAAAGACTAAAATAAAAGTTTCAGTTTTGTTTTGTCCTGAATCTTAAGGACATTTAGTTCTTGGATTCAGCAAATAAATGCTAAACTCATCATTTTCCCTCTTGAACCTCTCCTCCTGGGTCCATTCTTGTTCTTTTGAGCTTTTATAGTTTCTATGACCTCTCCCAATTGTCTTCTTTGTCCTCAGCATTCCATCGGTTGTTTTGTTCTAGTATTTCTCTTTACAGCGCTTCTTGTATCAATTCCTGCTCTTCACGCCCAGTCTTGTACTTAAGTCAGATACTACATATTACAAGAATTACTTCTGTTTCCATCTTTCTCACCTCCAACATATCCTACTATACACGAGCCTCATTCAGTCACAGTCCATTCAGTACACTTTCAGATTACTTTGCCTAAACACAGCTCTGGTACTGTGAAGCTCAAGCTCATAACATTCACAGGCTCCATACTGGGTAAAATAAAACCCATAGCTCGATATTTAAGACATTCCACAGTCTAGTCCCACTTCATATATTCTAAATTCTACTTTACTTTTAATACTCTAAATTCCTATCAAAACTAATAATCAATGTTTTCTAGGCAGATATCACAAGTTCCTGCTCTGGGTTGATATTATTCTCTCTTTTTGAATTGTTAATTGTGTACAACCTTAGATTACACCATTTTATATAAAAAATTTCTTATCCTGCCCTAACCTGTTTGGCTTAGTGGATAGAGCGTCAGCCTGCGGACTCAAGGGTCCCAGGTTTGATTCTGGTCAAGGGCATGTACCTTGGTTGCGGGCACATCCTCAGTAGGGGATATGCAGGAGGCAACTGATCGATGTTTCTCTCTCATCGATGTTTCTAACTCTCTATCCTTCTCCCTTCCTCTCTAAAAAATCAATAAAGTATGTTTTTTTTAAAAAATAAAAATAAAATTTCTTATCCTGCTGCAAAAATCAATAAAATATATATTTATTTAAAAAATAAAAATAAAATTTCTTATCCTGCCAACTCTAGCTGATGCCTACCATGAAGCCAGGCCTCATATTGCTTAAACCTCATATACCTTACTTCACGAATTATAAGAAGATGTGGGAGGAAAAGAAAGGTGATTGTCTAGTAAACTTACCGCATGCTTATGAAGTGCCATTAAAATGGGAAATATTCTAATATTGTTTATAGTCTCATTTACAATAACAATCGGGTATTACAAGAGGTAATATGAACCAGTAAATGTGTACACAGCAGTATGAGGGACACACAGAGCAATTATTGTGCTTCAGGCACTCATTTCATCTGCAAGTATTCTGAGAGGTAGGTGTTATTGCTAACCTCATTTTCAGCTGAGAGAACTAAGGGAAAAATGAATCCTATTCAGCTGTTAAATACTAAATCTGGGATTGGAACCCCTGTGATCTGTACGGCTGAAACCACCAGACTCTTCCGGGTCTAGTTTCTAATTGCATCCGCATAACTATCCCCCTCCAACACAACAACAAGTACCATGACTTCATCTCAGGACACATAAGCATGCTTTTTAAATGGTTCATAAAAATTCTTCCATTTGTGTTTAATTTTCAAAGTACTTGGAAGTGCATTCAATTATATGCGGCCAAATTTCGATTGAGAGAATTAGATAATATTTTTCTTTGGCTTATAATGTAGATAAAATGTCTAACATTCTTTAAGTGAAAGTTTCTAAATACTCTATAAAGATGAAAATACAAAATACTGAAATGAAATTCTATCAACAATATTTGACAGCTTATATACAAAAAGTTAATAACAGCAGAGACTGATGAAAAAATGAATGTAATTCAATGTTTGGCATGATAATTAAAAATTTGATTATAATTTATATAAATTAAAAAAAGACAAGATTTGGACTTCCTCTAATTTTTTTTTCTTTTCTGAAATAGATTTTTAATAAGCTGAGGGAAACTTTCCTTTTATCTCTCTAAGAAAAATACATAAAAATATTCATATATTGCATAAAATGTACAGTTTGTTCAATGAACATTTTGATTTTATAAAGCCATAGTGGCAGGAAATTAGGCATTATATATACAATGTTTACATATCATTTTAAACATAATATTTTCTTTTCTGACATATTCCACAATTAAACTGTAGCTAAACTAATAAAATGAAGAACCTAAAATAATAATTACCAAATGAGGAATATTACAACCCTTAAAATGCTATAATTTAGCCTAATATTATCTTAAGTTCTAAAAAGATAATGTTTGATAAACTACTTTATTACATCATTATTTTTAATTTTAATACCATCACATTAAAAGTACTTCTCTACATGTTCTCTATATATGGTCTATAACAACTATCTACTGCATCCTAGCAACAAGGAGTTGTATCAACAGCTTAAATACTTTTATTATGAATGTCATTTCTCTAAACTAGGTCTTTTCTTTTTTTAAAAAATATAGTTTATTGATTTTTTACAGAGAGGAAGGGAGAGAGAGAGTTAGAAACATCGATGGGAGAGAAACATCGATCAGCCGCCTCCTGCACATCTCCCACTGGGGATGTGCCCGCAACCCAGGTACATGCCCTTGACCGGAATCGAACCCGGGACCCCTCAGTCCGCAGGCCGACGCTCTATCCACTGAGCCAAACCGGTTTCAGCGGTCTTTTCTTAATGGGGGAAAACAGGCTCTAACTCTTGTTTGCTCTTTAAAATTGTATTGTTTTAACATTAGCATACTCAGGAGAACTGCTGAAAGTAAAAGGCATATCCCTCCGAC
>NW_006296624.1:511200-511719 GCF_000327345.1 Myotis davidii | reverse complement strand
ATGGAAAACTTTTGTCTGATTGCTCACTTTCCTTATTTTACTGTACTGCTATTCTCAAGAGCATATATTCATGTTCTTGCTTCTTCGAGTTTTATTACTGCTTTTGTATTATTTAATACATCTAAAGACACTTCCAAAAGACAAATTTTTCCATTTTGAAAAAGTCATGGTTTCGAACCTGATGAAACACATTCATGTTCACAGGGTGTTTTTCAAAAAGGTGATAGAATAAAAGTGTTATAAAGCAATTAGGTACATGATCTGAAAGACATTAATATGTCAAGTAGAATAAGATGATTTAAAAGTCAACAAAATAAAATTCTGTGAAACTAGACACATATAAAGATCACATTTCTCTTTCAGATCTTTGACTAGATACTTAATTCAAACATAGGTGGAGAAAATATAAAAATGAAAGAAAGTAATAAACTTACCTCAATTTAAAATTGGAAGTATATAACATTTAACTTTAGGAAGTACATACAGACATAAGTTATAATTCAATATAACAACTGAAAG
>NW_006296624.1:507669-511154 GCF_000327345.1 Myotis davidii | reverse complement strand
ATATATATACATATATATACATATATTTTTTTTTTCAGATTCTGATTTTTTCCCCCTGAATTCTAGGTTCTCCCATAGTCTGTACGTTTTAGTAAACAAGAAACTGATATGGTTGGCCTATTGAATAAGCCCAGGCATTTTTTAGAGGGTTATACACATTTCTGAAATTCACAAAACATCAATTTTTAATACATCTACTCTCTCAGCTCCATTAAAAGGATGGTAGGGGAAAGATTTTAGAGTAATTAATGATATAGTTAGCTGCTAAATATTAATAGGAATCGTAGTCTTGCATAAAATATAACGTATAAACCTTGCCAATACAGACGCACCAGTAATTAAAGTTGAATATGTAATTACACTGATTAATATGACAGGCAAAAAGTTACACTTTACTGGTTTCTATGTAAACTGTGGGTAACAGTTAAACTTTGCATTTTATGGTTTATAAAAATGGGCAATATCTTGACTACAGTTCATAAATGGTTTAGAGACCTGCAATAGTAGTAAAAATTATGCCAACTTGCTCCATCATAAATATTCTTACTGCACCATGCAAACCAAACTGTGATAATGATCCATAAGATATAGAATCATCTTAGGCACTGCTTTACATCCCAAAGAATGTTCGTTGTATTAAGAATTTGTAGAGAACTGTTACTACAATAATTATGGGACATTGGAGAGATTCTAAAGATTCTTAAATTTGATTTGGACACACATATTCACATCATGAACATGGTGCAATTTAGCTCCACTTAAACGTGTACTTTTTACTTATACATCATTCGAATCTTCAGAAGAATACTCAATTTTAGGGGCCTGTGAATATAAGCTGTTCCTTTTATGGAGTCTGCTAACCACACTTACATGTGTGGCTGAGGCGAGCAGCCCGGACTGCTGTTCCCGTTGCTGTCCATGTGGTCCAGGGAGCCGTTGAGATCCTCGTGGACAGCCTGCAGGAGGCCGCTGGAGGCGTTATTGATCAGGCCGGGGTTACTGAGCAAAGGCAAACTGCTCTCCGCCAACGCAGCCTGGTGACATGAAGAGGGTGGAAAACAGCTTGTGTAATGCTCCTTAGAATATTTTTAAAAACATAAACATTCCTTTAATGGGTTTGAATCACGGTGTGGATGTTTTAGAAGCATGTAAATAAAACGCACGGAAGGACAAAGATTTCCAACGGGCAGCTTGTGGCAGAGATACCAAGAAAATGAACTGTGATATGAAAATATGGAGGAATCGTTCTCCCTGAAAACTTTTTTACTCATGTGCTAGCCTTCCGCATAATGAAATGCTGTATCCTCACTTGTAGCGAGGAACTCCGAGATAATATAAGCAGCTGCTTGGCTTTTTAAAAATGACCAGAACTTAACTCAAAATAAAGAAGTCCTGGCATTTGCCTCCTCTGCATAAAAATTATATATTATAATTAAACTTTAAAGTTTTTGCCACAAGCACCATGTTCCCCAACACTATGATGTGAAATCATTTATGACAGCCTGGATAAATATTAATGCATAGCCACATGCATTTGCAAAAGCTTCTATCAATCTAGCATTTGCAGGAAAACCGAGTATTCCAGATTTTGCCACAGGGTGTCCTTCTTGCTTCTTCACATCAAAAGTATCTTGAATTAGAATCAGTGCTTTCTACAGTGCTAGGTACTACAACTTACTTAGATGATAAACCAACTATCAAGAACAATCACACCCCGCCTATAAACAAAGCCATGACCAAAAAGAAAAGAAAAAAAAAGCCAAAACATTCTAATACAAGGACAATGGAAAGGGGCATTTAATGCTATTACCTGCAAACTGGCATTAAGAGCTGCTCCATAGCCTAAACTGGTAGGTATATTTTTTACTAAGGTTGGGCTTCTGGAAGAAAAAATATATAAAGATGATTTTTTAAGTTAAAATAGAAAATACTGGATGTTAATAATCTCAGGTGAAAGCTATGTTATGACCTGTTTGTTCCCACTGCTAGGCCAGAGGGGATGGCTCTCAGGTCAAAGGAATGAGGTTATAGAGTTCAAATACATAATTCTCTATATATCATATAGTAACTTGGTCAAGGAATATAAAGAATGAAATTTAGACTGTTGTGGTCAAGCAAATGGAAGCATGACCTGTTTCTAGCGACGTGAGGTTTTATTTCCCCCCCAAACCCCACATTCCTATAACATTTTAAAAATATAATATACAATACAAATACCAATCTGATGCAACCAGGAAATAATTAATGGTTAATTTCTAGAACATTATGAATTAACATAAAAATTACCATAGTTAATTAAGTGACAACATAATGGATTAACTATTTCTTGAATACAGAAATGAGGGCATACTTGACTACAGAAACCAAAAGCGAAGGGCCCATAGTAAATAAAATACATTCAAGTCATGTCTTCACAGAAGGCAGCAGTGGTTTGGGGAGCGCGGAAGTGCTACATGGAGTTAATTCATTAGGCACAAAATGTGTTATATTTCCGACTTATGTTTGGCAGTCTTGTTCTCTAGATAAATAAATATTGATTCAAACTTCCCAGGCAGTCCTTTGCTCACACTGCCATAGCCTGATCATCTCAGCAGTGAAGAGGTAGCTGGCATGGCTGGGGGGACAGCAGGGTGGGACCAAGTATTAACGTTCAGGCTGGAAAATAAAGAGTACTTGAAAAACAAAACAACTAGTTTTGTAATAAAACCTTTTCATAAATTCTTTATGGCAAGGCACTTTCAGGAATACCAGTGTCTGCAAAATTAGCGTTATTTAAAAAGACCCTTTTGTGCTCTCTGAGAGGTGATAGCATTGTGTAAAAACATCAGGTGTCTCCACTTAGAAAGCATGCTCTGCCCTGGAAGATATATATATATTTTTTAATACAGATAGAATGCTGAATTGGTGAGAACAGTCACCAAAAAGTTTTGTGATAATTTTTATGGAAAAAAAAATTGGTGGGATATTGTTAATTTATGCCATTTACGCCTAGATTCAAAAAGCAGTTCGCTGACAAGGAACTGTTAGCATACCATTAGCTAATCCTCTCCTCACCCCAACCCCCAACCTGAAGTGTTCACTTTTACTGGAGGATGCAGGATTACAAAACCATCACAATCATACCCTGTTATCTTTTGTGACCTTCGCTTCTGGTACTCTACTTCATCCACAGTCCATACTGCTCCTTTAACATTTTCTACTCGAACAAAACATTTGTGCAGGCTAAGATTATGACGTACTGCATTCTAAATCAGACAGAAGAGGGGGAAAAAGCGGCAAAAATCATACCTCTTAATAAGGCAGCCAGAATACTACATTATTGATCTTACTTAATCAGAGAGAAAAATGTTTAAGTACTAAATCAAAATATGGCATATTCTAAACCCCAAACTTACAAATTACTGGAATCTGCAGTTTGAACTTTGTGATAAGAGAACCTTCCAAGCTATTTTAATAATAGCTGTGTCAAAACCTTCCTTTCATTG
>NW_006296624.1:492669-505169 GCF_000327345.1 Myotis davidii | reverse complement strand
TCCATGTTTCCTATTTTCCCCTGGTATTGGTGAGGTGATGCAGTGAGAAGGCGCGAAGCATGACAGTGGAATTGAATTCCATGAGAAAGGCCATTTCTGAGGGAAAGTGCCAGCGCCACGTCCCCCCGGTGTTTGCCGCCCTTCAGGGAAGGCATCACCAGGGGGCCTGGGATTGTCCCAGCAGCCAGCTCCTCTGGAAAGCGGCTGGCCCTGGCATGTTCCCACATGGACTTTGCCCCAAACCCCGCCCGCCCCCCCCCATAATCTTTGCTTTCCTCATCTAATACTCCTTAAAGAGCCACAGGGTGACCTCTAGGCATCTGTGGCCCCCTAACAAAGAGAACCCAAACCCCTCACAGCGCCCACATTGAAAATAACTTCACTTTCTGTAACAAAGGGGCTCTGAGCTACTAATAGGTACAAGTGTGGCTGTGATTACCCAGATGCCCCGGGGTGAGGCAAGGGTGCAGGGGAAGGAAAGGAGGGGGAGGGGGAGAGAGGGGGATGAGGTCAATCTGTGTTCCATGCAACCTTTACCTTCACCTGCATCTGAGGCTAAGCAGCATGTAGACCTGAGGAGCTGTGGCAGGATGCTATCTAGGTAGCACCTCCACTGTCTAGCATTAAGCCACGGTGCTGCCTACATGTCTCCAGTGGCCTTTCTCACACAGCATTACTTGCAGGTGCTGTATTGACGTAGCCTTCCCTTGGAGATCAAAGGATCTCCTTGAATGGAGGTGATGAAACGGGCTATCTGGACAACACATCTCTGGCTGTCTCTAATGGGGAGAGCTTCCTTTCCACCGAGAACAATTCATCCTAATGTGCTTAGGGAATCACCCCTCTCCGCATTTACCAGGAATAAAACAATTATCACTCCATAAATCATGACAGTCCTCATGGGCTCTGGCATGACTCCTCTAGAGTTGCTTCAGCTTCAGTTTTCCTCTCCCAAAGTAAAAGAGCTCAACTGAGCATTAATATCCTACCTGATGACATGGGAATGTTGTATTTGTCTGAATGTCGCCTTCGTATGGCTCCCACATTGGGCACACTGGCTGGGGTGATTACTGAGGGTCCCTGGGTAATCGGGGTGACTGGGGCCGTTGGTGTGGTAGGGGTTTGAGGTAAGCTCTGTGGGGATGTCTCCAACATGTTCTTCGACATGGTGACACTAGACACCAGATTTAGCTGCAAAGGCCCAAGAGATGGGCAGGAAAAAGGTAGAGACAAGAGAAAAAGACTTAAAAAGGTTTGACAAATGAGAGTGGATTCACTTCTACAGCTGTGTTGCCACTAATAAGCTGCAAAATGAAGCAGCCAATCTCAACTAATTACAGGATGAAATTGTATCATAAGAACTCTAATTAGAGGGTGCTGTTAGAGGTTATCTAATAATCTCTGGCAATGTTACTTAGGACTAACTCCTTGTCCTGCCAGACTTCAGGGAAAGTACATTTTCTTAAATAAAAGCCAGTTGCCGATTACCGACTGCCCCTGTTGCTAAACAGGCCTAGCCCCCCGTGAAGCAACAGCAGCAGCAATAATGAAGGATGCCATGTTTTCAGCCAATCGGATTCAAAATAAGTTGCTATTCTGTTGCTGCCCGGATTTTTTCCCCCCTCTGTAGTCCCAAATCTCAGCTGAGAGGCTCCAGTCAGCTGGAAAATTTTACACTGACCTTTAGTCTCCTTGCTAATTTGGTGGAATGGTAATGACATTACTACATATTCAAACAAAATTGTCTTAATTGCAAATTAGCCGGAGGAGGCTGAAAATTTTCAAATTAAATCTGATTGGAGATGGAGAGAGGGAAATGGAATTTCCTCACTAACAATCATTTGTGGCATGTGTTAACAAATATAATGAAATGTCAAGTTTGCCAATTCCTCTGGAAGTATCATTTTCAATTTATGATTACAGTGTCACTTAAGGCTGATGTACCCTGGAAAGTGGGTGTCAGGGTAGAAAAAAGGAAAAAGGTGAGAATGTATGCGAGCTGTTTAACAGTGTGCCCTTCATCACTCCCCTCAGAAAAGCCCTCTTCTTCATATCAAAAACCCCATATCATCTCTGTCATATTGACTACACACCTTTGTCATAAATAGCATCCAATTAGCAAAAAATTTTACATTGGGCAGAGCATAAAAAGATTCCTGCCATATAGTCAAATGATATTCATAAGAGGTAATCTACTGACCTTTCATTTTATGCAGTAATCTATGCAACCAAGCAAGGAAACTAGTTGTAATTGTTCTGCTCCTCTACGAAGTCGCTGCTTAGTGGCTAAATAGAGAATATTCAGCTTTTATATGTAATTTAGTAACACCTGCCTTTTCAAATCCCAAATACGCTTCTTAAGATAAACCTTTTTTTAATGGGGAGAAAATGATGTGTACAGCATTGATTGATCTTTCTTTGTGGATTTGTTTTACACATTTAGTCAGTAGAGAGATTTGTTAGGGAAACAAAAATTAACATATGCCAGCTAATTGTTCTTCTTTCTTGGGCAGCAGCCAGAAGAAGCACATTAGCAGTCTAATAATAACGACTGGCACCCTGAAGGCATCCCCAAGTGCATCTGTTCCCAATAAACCACAAACTGTTATTCTGTTCGCACTCTAAGCCAGCAGACTGGGCTGGGAATTCTTTGTTACACACATAAATAAAAGCTGAGATAATGCTACTAAATGCTGCATTTAATACATTGACTACATATTCAAACAAAATCGTCTTAATCGCAAAAAAAGCCACTGGTGTGAGCTTCCTCAGGATGGACAGAAATGCCTCTAGTTTGAGAAGCGCAGGAAGATGCACAGGCATCTATGCGTGCGGCGCTGCAAATGATATTTTATGTTTTTCAGATCAACACCTGGATGTCTAATTAGTCATGATTGAGATCTTATAGTCAGCATTGCGTCACTGTATGGCAAAATTATAGAAAGAAGACAGAAAAGCAAAGCTCTTCTCCATACTTAGCCAACTCAGTGAAACGGTTACATAGTCACTTTTAGAAATCATAAACCAGGATAAAATGTCATATTCCGAGGCCAGAAAAAAAAATGCAACATTGCAAATCAAGGGAAGATCTATCTTGATGAATACTTGACAGGACACTGAACGTTTTGTGGACATGGTCAACGTTATAAAAACAGGAGAAATACATCTTTTTCTATGCAAACTACTCATGTTTACACTGTGATGGTAGCTTATGCCGCCATCCTGCCGTAATAAGCGCACCGTGTTTGGAAGTGCGCAATCACAAACTGATAAAATAGAATTTATTACTAACGAAAAGGAAGCATGTAAAAGCCAGGATCAGCACTTAGCCACATCAGCTCATCAGAATATAGTCAAGGTTGGGTGAAACTCATTATTCAGGACTCGCAGCCTTGATAACTTTGATTTTCATCCATCCATAGCATGGCCAAAAGGTACCATTTAATGAAGTACCATTCAGAGAGTAAATGGGGTCATATAATAGACAGTGCGGTTGCACCTTGTGTTCATGTACTGATAGCTGTTAAGGGTGCAGTGATGAACCAACAGAGCTCATTTCTCTTTGGTAATAAATTCTTGCTATTAATATTTATCAAATGTGTGGGCCGTCTCAACTGAGCCACAGCACATGAGACCATAAATATCTACTATTATATCAATTTGGAAGCTTCTTTTGTACAGTGTATAAACTTTAGGGTATTTTTAAGGGTGTGTGTATTGACCACTCGTCTTTGAAACCAATTCGAGGCCAGTAGTGCAGTTGCTCACGTCAGATATTGCCAGTTCCAAAGGGAACTTTAAACTGTGATTTCATTTTAAATCGCTCATCTAAGATTCTATATTAATTGCCCACCATCAAACGCAATTAGCAATTCTTTCATGTGTGGTTTATGTAATGTAATACTTCAATTACATTATTCATTCAGGTTCTGTTGTGGATTATAGGCTGAAAATTCTTTATTAGTGTAGATGTAACCATGCTGCTAGAGTTTTTAAAAATTTACTGATTGAATAATTAATTGGAAAAGAACAAGCTGCAGATTCCTGATGGATTTATGAGACAATTATTCTGTTTTGTGATTATCTACATTATACTATAGAAGCATTGGGGGAGGGCCTTATGGAAAAAAATTCATAAATAAAGGGTCAAGAAGATCTTCAAAAGTTTATTTTTTTTAATTAAAAACTTAGCTATTATAGGGTTTAAAAAGTAATATGTCAGATTCAAATATACATTTCTCCTTTCTTTCTATTAAAATGTGTTTGCAGTACCCTACACTTAAATGCAGTACAAAGAATAGAACCTCTAATATCTTAGCAGAGTTTAAGGAAACATGTTCTTTATGCAAAAAAGTAAATTTTGAATAATATTCATCAATGAGTGATGGCAGAGATACTAGGAGAAAACTCATACAGTGTAGTCTGTCTTTTATCTTTCCTTCTACCAAAAAACCAAATGATCTTTTTTTTTTTTTCCTGAAGAGATGGAGGGAGAGTCAAAGCTGGTATTCGCTAGCCATCAGGCTATACAGGACACTTACCAAAGCATAGCCTCCAAACTTTCACTAAACCAGTGACCCAGCTGAGTACTCCAAGTTTCTGAGCAAACATTTGCAGAGTGAGGTAAAGTATATTCTTTCCAACAGTCTGTGTACCTGACAACATTATCAGGTGGGGCTTCAATTTTATATATTTTTGAGGGAAATGGCAGTCATTATGTTCTATAATCAGCCATTTCCCTTTGTCATAAGCTGTCTAAATTAACAATATGTGTACTGTCTAGTAAAACACATTACTATGTGAAATACAACGGAACTGAAATAACAACCAAAGAAATGGGAGGAAATTGACTATGAGAAGACGATGACATTTTTGAGAAAATATTTGATTAAAAAAATCTATTTGTATGTATGTTGTGATTGATCTAAGTCCTCGTCGGCATGCCGCACACCTTTCTCTTTGTGATTTGGACTGTGCCTGCTTTCCAGGCTGCTCAAAGTGGGTTTCCTGTTAATATCTGTAAGCCGATCTCAGAAAGATATCCCCTTGCTTCAGCCGCAAGGCAGTGATTTGTGCCCTGTTAGGCGTACTTTGTTTAGCGTCACCCATGGTGCAGATTGGATGGATTTTGTAAAAGATAGCATTACTTTAAAAGAAACATACAATTTGACAAGCGATTGCATTTTCCTTTCATTTTATTGCCATATTTTTCATCACACTCATTGTTTTCTAGCTGTCACTAAATTGTTCATTTTCTCACTCTGTTACATCAGTAGAGCTATTTACTGTTTATAAAGCAATATGCACTTACAGGTTTGGGAGATGGTTTGGGTTCTGAGGGTCGCATGTGCAAGTGGGTCATCATCGCTTGAAGACGTTCTCGTTCTTTAGAAAGCTGTTAAGAACGAGCGAGACCAGAAGCATTTTAGAAATGACTGATACAGCTATTTTATCGCAGTGATACATCTTATCATTGAGCTTGTCTCAGAGTAATGATTCCTGCATACAAAAGTCTGTGTCCGTAGGAACTTATCTGGGAGGAAGCGCAACTTTAGCTAGGAAGGGGGGGAAGAAAACATGGATAGCTTTCCTTATGTTAAAAGGTCAGAGAAAACAAATAACACTTCATCTTTTTGTCAATAAGAGAATTGAGGTCACAGTTGTCTTGACAGTAACAAGTTACTAAAACCATAAATTAGAAGACCCATGGTGTCTCTTTAAAGTCCTGTGGACACTGTTAGCGATGGACTAGTGCCAACAGCTGCGAAGGGGTGAAGGGTTCTCAAAGCAAAGTGCCTGCCAGGGTTGTCTCCACACTTCATGCATTCCCACTGAGGTCCAGTTAGTGCCCCCTCCAATCTGCCATCATCAATCTAATTCAATGGAGTGACAGAGACCAGGCGGTGTGAAACGCTGAACTCTGCCACGGAGCCGGCTTCTATCCTTGCACTGGGTCTCATTACAAGTGACGGACCTTACTTTTCCATCAGTCAGACACAGCAGAAAAGAAAAAAAGAAAAAGACATAATTGGTCACACTGCAGACTGTGTCTTCATCAGCTAAACTTTTATGTTTCTCTCCACCTTTTATAGGTGGTAAACAGATTTACAGAAAGTTTTTTTTTTTTTTTAAAAAAAACGACATCACTAATTATGCTTGTGATGTGTCCTTGATTATTTTACAAGTCAAAATAAACATGTTTCACAGCTCTCTGGGAAAAAGCTACAACGTGATGGGTTGAAAGCACATCAAGATGTAGTAAAGTGTGAAGGAAAAAATAAATTGTATGTTTAATTCAATAACACAAAGTATGGGTCTGATTGAGGGGGGCAAAAACATCTTTAAGTTTTTAAACACTGGAAGAAGCCTTAAAGGGTAGGGCAAGCGTAGTCAGAATGATACAGTGATATAACTGCTTCTGACCTGTTGTATGAGTTCTATTTATTTTTGTCTAAATGCTGCTTCAATAGTAACTAAAATGTTTTAACTTAAATGAGCAGTACTTGATATAATACATTACTATCTGTGATATTATAAATTATTTGCAGTCATAACTCCAGTACAGACAAGTCTTAAAATTTTTTTGCAAGTTCTTTAATTAAAAAGACACCAAAGATAGGAAAGGAAAAGATCCTTCTCAGAGTAATATGCTACAGGCATGATGCCATAAAGATTTTTGCTATATGATACAATCTAATGGGGAAAAAAATCATGATTAGTTCATGTAAAAACTGTCTCCGCAATAAAATCATATCCAATTGGGGGGGGGGGGGGGGTATAACCACAATGGGGGAAAACTGAGATTGGGCTCTCTTTGGATATTCAAATATGGATTATGTAATCTAAAGATTATATGTCTACGTGATATGTACATTAAGCTATATCCTTCCATCCCGAGTTATCAATTGTTGCATTCATTATAAACAATCTAAAATTCCATGTATTTCTATTAGGCATTGTGTTAAAAAACTCAGAATGTGCCCAGTACCCAATGTAACCCACCAGAAATATGAGAGAGGAGTCCATGAAGTTAGCATTTGACAAACCTGTATTTCTAATTGTTGGACCACCTGCATTTGCACTCGGCACTGGGCAGTGCTCCGGTCATCCAACGCGTGTTCATTGTTAAGGTGCCTAAACAAACACAAGACGCAAAACAGAAAGTTAAACAGTGTGTGTCTCAGTAGTATACGCTCCACTTCGAACGCACTACCCTGAAGTCATAGCTCCTTGCACAGTAGGGCAAAAGGAACACCTTGAAACTATACCAACAAAAGTTTCTTGAAATGAATAATGAAAATAGATAGATACATATGCAACACATTAATAGAAGATTTGAAATGGTGTTTCTGAGAAAGAACAAGTTTACAAATAAGTGGGTTTATTTGTTAGTTGATCTAGGTTCAACAATTGTAAACCTTTGTTCTATTCTGCCCCTTCCCTTGAAAAATTAAATCCATTCGTTTTAATATATCCTCACTGATCCTAACAACAAACTTCCATGTATCTTGTCACAATTGTCACTCCTGCTTGAAGGGAAACTGTGGACTAAAAGAGTGAAGTGCATCAGGTCAGGCCTGAGGTGTGGGGTTAGACTGCAGGATGGCACCTCCACTATCCCTCTCTGCCCTCAGCTCAGCTCTGCTCAGCTCTCCTGTGAACCTAATTGTAACGCAGCTAAAATTCACTCACTCTTGCTGGACAGGAGGCGTGAAACGTTAAACTGGAGGTGAGTTTATGATGTAAAGTGTCACTAATTCCTAATTAACGAGACCTTTAAAAAAGTTGTTTTTCAGTGTTTTCACCAAAACTTTAATGGACAATGAGATCGTGTTCTATCAGTGTACTACAATGGTCATTGTAATCTTAACTTTAATATTCTTGCATTTTTCTTATGGTTTTTTTTCCACTGTGAACTCTTGGAGAATATGCACATATTTATTCCACAATCAGTCTAAACAAGAAATATTTTTTTAAAATGCTGTAGCTATACACAAAGACTAGAATGTGAATGGAACATGATAAGTAGAATACACAGTTTCATAAGAAAAGATATATGCTGTAGAACATGTTTGTTTTTGCATAAAATCACTTTTAGAGAGGTTTTTTTTTAACACTTGTGTACATCTTAGTGATAATTATCCTATACTTAAAGAACTAAAAAATGTATAAAATGTTTGCATTGTATATCTGGGTCTTAGAAACCTATTCAATTTATCTATACAGCTCTTATTAGAATAGAGACTATAGACTACAATAACAGTCAATGAGGTTTTGTCTTGATTGAATTTTTCAGTGGGACACAAAAGAACCTTGTCATTAAAATAGTCCTTTATTCTCCGGTATGAAGGCGAAAGGTTTTTAAAGTGTTGTGATGTTCAGTAATGAGCCTCTATCTAAATTATCATTGGTGACAAACTCACAAAGCACTTTTCGAGGACACATAGTTATGAAATGCCAGAGCTGCCACTTTCTCTCCTGTAATTATAGGCTAGCTTGCAGCCCTTCGATGATCATTTATAGAACAGCCTCCAGTGGATTACTGAGAACTTGAAAAACACATACATACCTCTGCCACATCTCCCTTCCCCTTTCGTTGCTATTGTTTACCAGTGATATGTAAAATAATAGTGCCTATTCATTCTCCCTACTTAATTATGCCAATCAAAGTACAGAAATAGTGTTGGATATAAATACAATGTATGAAGACTAACTCAATAGGCTGAATATTAATATTAAATTATGAATATATGTGTTTGTGACTCTTTTGTGCCCAAATTATTCTCTTTTATGCTTTTATAACTATCTCAGGTACTACATATTGCTGTTCAAAAATTCTCTATGATTTATAAATCAAGAATGAGATAATACTGAAAAATGAGAGGATTGGTGGATTTTTCTCAGTCAGTGCCTAATTGCTGTTTCAAAATGCATATGCAAAGGGACATTTCATTAATCATTTAATCATGTCCCTTGCAGGAAGTTGGAACTAATGTTGCAAATACCCTTTTCATATGAATGCTCCATAATACTATCTTATGCATTTGATATATTGCCTATGTCATAAATTATAGCTGCTTCAAAATGACCAAGTGGGGTTGTTATCCCCGAAGATGCTTGTTACAAAACCTTTATTAAGTTTCTTCTTTTTTTTTTTAACTTATCAGTAGTTCTATTTCACAGCTTCATACTAGCCAACAATAATACGGTTTCTGATGGCAAAGGTCTGTAAATTACACATGCAATCACTAACACCATTTCACAGGCCTGTTCTACTTCTACTGGTCTGCTAACAAGACGATTACACACAAATTACTGAATATCTATGAAATATTTAAATGCATTCTACTCTACTATGCATTAATAAGAGCAAAGCAAGCTCTGGAATTCTGGTGAGCTCCAGTCCCTAATGTCCCCTAATGAGCTTCTTACCGAGACTGCAGTTCAAACACAGAGGTGAAGAAAAAATGCAAAGGGTGCATTCAGAAAGGCAGCACTGAACAAACATTGTGTGAGCCAGCTCTAATTTATAGGTCACTTTATAGGTATATTGATTTTTGTTTTCAAAATGGAATAAACGATGTGGTCTACTGACGTTCTTTCAAAACTGCATTGAATCTGTGTGCTAGGTAGGTAGTGGGGACTGAAAAAAATTTAAGCAGGCCATCAAATTCTTTCTAAAAACAGTGAAGCAAGCACTTCAGAAAGATGAAAAGTAGAAAAGGGCCCGTCCAACATATTTCATGCACAATTCTCTTTAACGAAACTTTTAAGGTGATAAACGCCTGTGGTAACTTCGGTTATATACACAGCAGATTAGCAATTCAATTTTAAACTCTAGATTTTTCAAATTCATTTAAAGTTATAGTAATCTATAAGCTGAAAAGAGACCAGATTTAATCCAACCATGTTAGACTATTTTTGTACAAAATGTTTCACTTGCAAATCACTGTGTTTGATTTATTTTGCATCAAGCTTTTTATGTTTAAACACTGACAGGAGTTTAAATACAAAATGTTAGCTGTCACTATTCATTTAGCTGATTATGTGAGATGCCTTAGTTTTGAGAGATGGGGGCACTGTCACCAAAAGAAACAACATTCTGACAAGTTCAAAGCATGCTTTCTTGAGGTCATAATTTTGTAGCCATGCTGCCTAGTCAAAGACAAAGAAATAGACAATACACACTAAGCAAACGCACAATTTCTAGTCAGCTACCAGAAAAAAAGACAACATATTTTCCATTAAATAAACTATTTCCACTATGTTTTCTATTGTTCTTTATACAGTGTCAAGACTTAAAAATTTAGTCTTTGTAAATAAACCTGATTCATTTATTATCAACTAATTACTCTTGAACAGATTGATATTTTTATGGCACTAACCAGTCTGCCCTTCTTCAAAAGGAGTGTATCCATCTTCGTATCTCGGAACATGTATTGTTTGCTGGCATCAAGGCGTGCAAGTTCAGGAGCACTTGTCTGCTAACTGGAATGCGATATTGCAAACCTTTTGGATTAAGATCTAAAAGTCAATCCATCCACATTCCAACTGACTTAGGTCCAGTGGAATGATAAATTTGCAGGCTAACCACACAAATTTTGTCAGTTGTTATTACACTGTGACATTTATAAGACAGTAATGAAGAACTCATATTAAATGTTTTTAGTGATCTAGTAAAGTCTTCAATTATTGCTCAGAAAAATGATAAGCTTCTGTCAACACCTACTTTACAGGAAAATTCAAAATTTTTTCTAAATACCTTTTTAACCTGAATTTTCTTCTTCATTTCTTATTTTTTGCTTTTATTTTGGCTATTATAAATAAAAGTTTCTAATTTAATCTTAAGGTTTTTTATGCAATAGAAAATAATGTTTCAATTGAATACTTAATATTAAATATTAAAATCATGCATGTACATATATAACATGTATGTACATATATATGTACACACATATCTATATATGCAACTCTCTTCTGGTGGCTTTTTATTTGATCCTGGGTAAAAGCAGTGAGAGATTCTACCAACTTGGGAAAGTAATGTAAGAAAGGGAATTTGGGATTCAATATAATTTCTTTTATTATTTGTTACTTAACATATGTAGGCTAAGTAGTAATAATGGATAGTTACCTTGATTTCAAACTAATGAATAAGTTGTCTGATACCAAAGTAAAGTTCAAGCTACATAGTTTATTTCTAGTGCATTTTAGAAATAAAAATACCACAATATTTTCTAAAAAAACAAACAAAAAAAACTTTTGTAAAAACACTGGCTATAAAATTCTCAGAGAATGGATAAATAAGAAAATGGAGAGCTAAAAACCTTTCATCCTTTCATAGCTTTTTGATTTGTTTGACTTTTTTGTCCAAGACTCTCAATTCTCTCCATGATTACAAAAGAAAAGCAAAAATCTTCATTTCAAAAAAATCTTTATTAGTGGTGATGCCTTCTTCATTTCATTTTCTACAAAGTCACTAAATAAACTGAAATTAACTTAATAAAATTATTATTTTATTTCTCTTAAAATTTCACACACATTTTAAGAAAAAGACAACATCAGTATGGAAATATGTCTTATTAATATTTCATTTCAGTACAGTACACTGGCATTAGCTCTATTAGCAGAAATTATCACAGATCTCTGGTTTAAGGAATTTAAAGCATATCATAAAAAAATGAACTAACAGGAAGGCCTTAGTGTCTGCTGTCATTTGTCCTGTCAGCCCTATAAATTTAATGGGTCGGAAAAGTGGTCAGTCTTTGGAACCAAAGTTGATATTTAATTGAAAGAAAATGCGTTCCTACTTGTAATTCTTCAGTCTAAAAGATACTAGCATGATTATAATAAAGAAACATGAAAGGTAAAATGAGGATTTCTATTCATCTTCTTGTTAGTAATAAAATATATATAAGTATTTAAGATAAAAATGTTCCTTTTCATGTGCTATAAAGAAAATCATCCTGAAGAAAATATATGGTATTTTCTTAAAGATTTATTTTAAGTTTTATCAGATAGAATAACTTGAAGCAATAAAATGTATGGTGACTGGGCTGATTCTGTGGTTTAAATTATTATATTGAAGAAATAGCATTAGTCCTGCAACTAATCTTAATGATAAGAAATCATATTAATAAGGACTTATATACCCAAATGAAGAAATTAGTTCTTAAAAAAATTAATATTCCTATATTCTGTCTTTGTTTTAGCAAATGTTATTTTTTCAAAACAGGAAAATTTTAGCAAAGTTACCTAACATTTTAGACGCTCTCTGCTTAGAACACTCAAATCAGTTTCATACCCAACACAATGACAGCTCACAACTATCTACACTAATAAAAGAGAAACATGGTAATTAGTGTCACTCCGCTACCCTTCCCATTGGCTAATCCCCCTGTCACTCACAGAGTAGGGCCAAGATATGCAAATTAACTGGCAGCCAAGATGGCGGCCGGCAGCCAGGCAGCTGATGCGAACAGGGAGGCTTGCTTGCTTCAGTG
>NW_006296624.1:456500-491215 GCF_000327345.1 Myotis davidii | reverse complement strand
CCCTCTGCCACCCGGGAGCAGGCCTAAGCCAGCAGGTCGTTATCTCCCGAGGGGTCCCAGACTGCAAGAGGGCACAGGCCGGTCTGAGGGACCCCCCCCCTTCCCCCGAGTGCACAAATTTTTGTGCAACAGGCCTCTAGTCCTATATAATAAAAGGCTAATATGCAAATCAACTGAATGGCAGAATGATCAGTTGCTATGACACACACTGACCACCAGGGGGCAGATGCTCAGGAGCGCCACTCAGCCAGAAGCTGGGCTCACTGCTGGCGAGCTCAGCGGCGGTGGCGAGAGCCTCTCCCGCCTCCTCGGTAGTGCTAAGGATGTCTGACTGCCAGCTTAGGCCTGCTCCCTGCAGAGAGCAGGCCTAAGCCATCAGTTGGACATCTCCGGAGGGCTCCCAGCCTGCGAGAGGGTGCAGGCCAGGCTGAGGAACCCCCTTAATGCATGAATTTTGTGCACCAGGCCTCTAGTTTTGATATAATAGGAGTGCAAATATTCATTTCAGGATGTTTAAAAATGTCATAGCACTATAGGAAGCATATTTCCTTTCAAGTGGTCAGTAATAAAAAAAAAGTTTTAAAAAATCCTTGTAGAAGTTATAAAGTTATTCTGATATCATGTATGTGTGCCTTGTTGTTAAGATGCCTTTTCTCTATACCCTGTAGTCTACCATTTGTAAACACATCTTTCTGATGTTTCTGCCAACATCCTGGCAAAATAGCAGTGCAATTTCAAGTGAGCTAATTAACTTAATTGTTGATGAAGCATGAAACAGTTCATTCACCCTGTTAGCTGCTCCATGACAACATAAGAGTCTCAGCCTGTGAAGTTACTCATCTCCATAAATCTATCTGCAGCTCTGTTTAGAACTCATACACTGGAATTGTGCATGGAAAATGGTCATGAAAAATGCATATTCTCATTTGAAAAAGAACCTTTTAAAAAGTAAATAATAAATTGTCACTGTATGAAAAAAGTAAAGATATTTCAAATTTTAATTTTAAGCTAGAGAAGCCATACAAACCATCATACATACATACAACTATGTACGTTTCTTTATGATGTTGGGGACAACAAGTGTCAATTTTAGATCCTTTTAACTTTCAGGTTTTTATTTTTATATACATTTGTTAAATATACATCTTAAATATTATTATTTAAGTTAAGAAATATAAAGTTTGCAATGAAAAGATAAACCTATAAAATGAATATGTTTAAAATACACATACATAATATGACTTCTCATATAGTTCTACTTGAAATTTTTATTAAAAGCTGAAATTTTAGTGAACCCTGCAGGCAGATGTCCCAATTATTAATGATGCTGTTATAGTAGGCTAATATTTTTCATTCATTCAAAAACCTCTATTGGCCCTCGCTGGTTTTGCTCAGTGGATAGAGTGTCAACCTGTGGACTGAAGGGTCCTGGGTTTGATTCCAGTCAAGGTCACATACCTTGGTTGCAGGCTCCTCCCCAGCCCAGGTCCTGGTTTGGTGTGCAGGAGGCAACCTAGTGATGTGTTTCTCTCACATCGATATTCCTCTCTGTCTTTCTCTCTCTCTTCCACTCTCTCTAAAAATCAATGGGAAAATATCCTTGGGTGAGGATTAAAAAGAACAAAAAGAAATAAAATAAAATGAAATGAAAGGAAAGGAAAGGAAAGGAAAGGAAAGGAAAGGAAAGGAAAGGAAAAAAAAACTCTATTGAATGATTTGTAAATTTTCTCATGGAAAGAAAAGATGAACAGTTAAACTTCTTCATCGGACTTTGCTGATCCACTTGCTAAAACAAAGAAAACTTCATATCCCTCATGATGGTCCTTTGTTTATGTAAAACAATGTGCCTATAACTCCCATTAACCCACTTTCACCCCTAAAAACAGTTAAATACATACTTTAAAAACTGTCCAAAATCTTCACAAATGCTTTCACAGCCTGGCCATTTGCAAACTCCATGGCCATAGAGAGTGTGAGAGGCTCCAGTCTCCTCATGGGATGAGCTGTAGCAGAGGAACAGGCATCAGATTCATCTCAAAAAGCCATAATCGTTGCAGACTGCTCGAGCCTGTCAGGTTACACCCAGTGACAAACAGGTCAAAACAGGTCAATTCAGCTCAGAGCACTCAGCAAAATTTAATCGTTCTACTGAATAGTTCAACTGCCAAGGCTAGATGATGTTCCAATTAGATGGGAAATAGAACCAAAGACAACTGTTAATAAAGGATGAAAAACCGAGAGGACTGCATAATATCATATGCTAATCCTGCCATATGACCTTAATGTAACATTTACCACTAAAGAAGTATATATATTTATTCATATGTGGTCAAGTGGGGAAAAAAACCACCTGTATTTTTAAGGGAATAATAAGATTTTTGAAATACTCTTTTTAAAGAAGAGCATTAGGACATTTAAAGTGTTCAATATATACGTGTGAATCATATATATGTCTACTAGTAACAGTTGATTTAAAAAATGCTACTTAGATATGTATTATATCAGATAGAGAGATCCGAGAGCAGTGGTTCTCAACATTCCAAATGCTGCGACCCTTTAATACAGTTCCTCATGTTGTGGTGACCCCCAACCATAAAATTATTTTTGTTGCAACTTCATAACTGTAATTTTGCTACTGTTATGAATCGTAATGTAAATATCTGATATGCAGGATGTATTTTCATTGTTACAAATTGAACATAATTAAAGCATAGTGATTCATCACAAAAACAATATGTAATTATATATGTGTTTTCCGATGGTCTTAGGCAACCCTTGTGAAAGGGTCATTCGACCCCCAAAAGGGTCGCGACCCACAGGTTGAGAACCGCTGTCCTAGAGAGATCAACCAACTTCTGAAATATACAATCAACAAATTAATCTCAATTAAAATAAGTGTGTGGCAGCCCTCTTGGCACAGTGGGCAGTATGTCAGTCTCATAAAATAAGTGTGAAAGCATTCTGAGGAATATCATTTTATATTAATGCAAGCTAACAAGAAAAAGTTTTCACAATACTCAAAAACATCGCCAAATGATAACATTCTATTTTAAACTTACTGTAATTAAATGTGTCTTTGAAAAAAAATATATTTTTATAAAAAAACTAGGGGTCCAGTGCACAAATTCGTGCACCTTGAAATGAACTGTGGGCACAGGGGCAGGTCTCGGCCCATCCCCTGCACCCCCACCTAGCCCCTCCCTCCACATCCCCGGTCACCTGTCCATGGGTAGCCCTGCTCCCACCACGACCACTCCCATGCACTGACAGTGCTGGCCCCACTCGCACCCATCGAAGGTGCGATTGGGGCCAGTGCCGGCAGCAGGTGCAAGCGGGGCTGGTGCTGTCAGTGGGTGTGAGTGGCAGCTGCTGCCCCAATCACCCTTCAGGAACAGGAAGAGGTGGAGAAGCTCTCAGGAGCAATCAGGCTGGCAGCTGCCGCTTGCACCCACTGATGGCGCCAAGTGATTGGGACTGGCAGTGGGTGAGAGCGGTGGCTCTGGCACTGGCAGTGGGTGTAGGCAGGGCTGTCGCTGGAAGCAGGTGCGAGATGTGGCTGCTGGCTCTGATCTCCCCTCAGGAGCAGGGGGAGGTGGAGAAGCCCTGAGGGGCAATTGGGGCCAGCAGCCACCACTTGTACCTGCTGACAGTACTAAGTGATTGGGGCCGGCACCAGGTGCCAGCAGTGGGTGTGAACGGTGGCTCCAGTGCCAGCAGCAGGTGCAAGTGCTGGGTAGGACTATGGCATGCGGGAGCAAAGAATTTTCAGTAACCACCAGAGGCACTCCCTGATGACAGCAACTGGTGCCCCGCCTTGGTTTGGAGCCCCCACTCACCTGCTCCACCTGCGGCCAGCACCCGCCATGTTCTGCACATGCCCCCTGGTGGTCAGTGCACGTCATAGCGACTGGTTGTTTGGTTGTTCCACCGTTTGGTCTATTTGCATATTAACCTTTTATTATATAGGATATCTGTTGCAGCTAGGCAGATATTTGTATTCTATTAAACAACACTATCATTATACTACACTTAAATTTGAAAACTATATATCATATACGCCTCAGTCACTTTAAGAAATCTTACACTTACGTTTCACCTTTTAAAAAGATACTTTTCATGTTGATAAATATTTTAGCTTACATATTTCAAGTAAATTACTTTAAAGGCCTTGAATAGGTGTGCATATCCCTGAATAAATGGAACTAAGTGGACAAAAGTGAATGGGTACTTCTCTTACAAAGGCAGTCTTTATACAACTAAAATAAAATGGTAACTTTAAAAATTATTTTATATAATAAAAGCCTAATATGCTAAGTGTCCGGTTGACCTGTTGGCTGTTCAATCAATCAAAGCATAATGTGCTAATGATATGATAAGGCCGCTCAACTGCTCGCTATGATGTGCACTGACCACCAGGGGACAGATAGTCGACCCGTTGACTAGTCACTATGATGTGCACTGACCACCAGGGGGCAGACACTTCGACTGTTTGACCAGTCGCTATGATGTTCACTGACCACTAGTGGGCAGATGCTACAACCGGTAGGTTAGTTTGCTGCTGGGATCCGGTCAATCAGGACTGAGCAAGATGGACCAGAAACGCCCTGGAGCCTTCCCACAGTCCTTCCCCGGCCCCGATCGTGCATCAGTGGGGTCCCTTGGCCTGGCCTGAGCCCTCACACAATCAGGGACCCCTTGGGGGATGTCAGAGAGCTGGTTTCGGCCTGATCCTGCAGGTCAGGCTAAGGGACCCCACTGGTGCACCAGGACTCTAGCCTATATAATAAAAGCCTAAGCGACCGTTGCAGCAGAAGGACCAGAATGACTGGTCCCTATGATGCACACTGACCACCAGGGGGCAGATGCTCAATGCAGGAGCTGCCCCCTGTTTTTCAGTGTTCTTCCACAGAGGGAGCGCCGCTCAGCCAGAAGCCGGGCTCATGGTTGGCGAGCACAGCTGCCATGGTGGGAGCCTCTCCCAACTCCATGGCAGCAGGCGCAGTGGCCGGGATGGGTGCAAGCGACACCTGGACCCGATTCAGGCTCCTCCCTGGCCACCTGCTGCTTGGCACACTGCTACATCCCTCAGGGGGTGTCCGACTGCCAGTTTAGGCAATCAGACATCCCCCAGGGGTCCTGGACTGTGAGAGGGCACAGGCTGGGCTGACAGACACCCCGCCTCCCCCCGTGCATGAATTTTATGCACTGGGCCTCTAGTCTAACATAATGTAATTAATGTTGGTAACTTAAAATAATTTTTAACTTACAAATTTTGAGTCAAATTTATTCAGAACATTATCAGCATAAGTTTATTTTTACATATTTGTAAAGCCCATCATGTATATATATATGATGTGTGAAACTGGTTAAGTTAAAAAATGGTAAAATGTTCTGATGGAATTCAGGTTAATAACAACATCTTAGTAATAAAATATATCAACAGGATAATTCCACATGCACTTATTAAAAATAACTTTTTTCAGGTAAACTACCACTGTAGCTATAAAACTGTTAGTATTTAAACTGCTTTTTGAAATAAAAAAATATGTAAGATAAATAATCTAAAGGTTTCCATTTAATGTGCTGTTTTATACATTTTCCCTTTGTTAGCACAAATCATAATTTTTAGTTTTAATCGACGGCGACAGTAAAATTTGGTGAAAGATAAATTTAAGAGAAATCTCATGAGATTTACCTGTCCCGCCTTGTGTTTAGGACTGAAGACTGTCCGTTCACTATGGAGTGATGCGTGATTGGTGGTGAGGCTTTGGAAGTGGTGGGGGAGGTAGTCAAGGAGGAGTTGTTAGTAGTGAGGTCGAGCCCTCCATGTTTGATGCCATTGTCTTCCATGCTGTGAACTCCAGTCACTTCTTTCCATAACTGCTGAATCTCAGCAGGACTCAGGCCAGCTATAAAATGGGGAAAAGCCACAGGTAAAGTTCACCTAATGAGATTAGTGTTATTTTTGGATTGATGTCAATAATAAAAGTAATATTACAGCATAATTAATATACAAAAATAAATGAATTTACACCATCAGCACCACAGCTTTTCTCTTAAATAATCAGTTATTTGCTAAAGACTACCAATTTGGGAATAGTACTGAGAATAATAGTATTCAGAATAATACTAAAGATCAATAGAAAAACAATCCAGCAAATTCTATTTGAAGATTATTCAACTTCTACCAGATTTTACTTATTGCTAGCTACTATTAAGTTTTATTAGTGAGGAAGTGAAAGAGAAATAGATTTGTAAAAAGACATATCAAAAGAAATGAATGAAAAGAAAAACTGATCTTATGAAGGTTAACAAAAGTGTCAGAGAAAAATAGTAAACACTAAATTCAAAATAAAACTATCCTATCTAATAAAAGCCTCATATGCTAAGTGTCTGGTCAGCTGGTCGGCCGTTCAACCAATCAAAGCATAATATGCTAATCATATGCTAAGGCAGCTCAACTGGTCGACCAGTCATTATGATGTGCACTGGAGGCAGATGCTCCAACAGATATGTTAGCTTGCTGCTGGGGTCTGGCTGATTGGGATTGAGAGTGACAGGCCAGACATGCCCTGGAGCCCTCCCACAGTCCCTCCAAGCTGGACAACCTCCTGGGTTCCTTCCCGGTCCTGATCATGCACTGGTGGGGTCCCTCAGGCTGGCCTGCACCCTCTCGCAATCTAGGGCCCCTTGGGGGATGTTGGAGAGCCGGTTTCGGCCCAATCCCACAGGTCAGGCTGAGGGACCCCACTGGTGCACAAATTTGTGCACGGGTCTCTAGTATTTTATAATTATCATTTTGAAGTCCTGAATAAGACAATATGCTTATTATAGGAATCAATTAAGCAGATAATATCTAACCATTCCTTTTACTTTATGACTGATAGAATAAGTCCACTACTCATTGTAACAACTCCCTGGTTAAGATTATACAAACTAACCTAATTTATGAAGAATGAAAATATAAGACCTAGGCACAATCCTTGCACTTTTATCTATAATTTTCAAACAAGTAATTGAAACACTATTGTTTATAATATTTAACTTATAAAATAATACTTATATCTTCCAGGTACTGTGCTTTCATTTAGTCTTTATATACCTTACTACAGGTCCAGTGCACAGATCCGTGCATCAGTGGAGTCCCTCGGGCTAGCCTGTGGGGGTCAGTGGACCTCTGCGCCACTGCAGCCCGGCCTATCCACCATCTTGTTGGGCTCCAGCCCTCTGTCCACATCCATCGAAGTAGTGCAGGAAGTGGCAGGCAACTGGAGAGGAGCCTGAGCCAGGGATGAGTGCCCCGTAGCTGCTGCTCATCCTGGCCCCGCTGCACCTGCCGCTACTGCTTAGGTATAGTGGGGGAGTGTGCGCCAGAGAGGTTCGTGCTGCCACAGCTGTGCTCACCAGCTGTGAGCCCAGCATCTGGTGGCCGTCTGTCAACTGAGCAGCGCTCCCATAGTGGGATCGCACTGACCACCAGGAGTCAGCTCCTGCATTGAGTGTCTGCCCCCTGGTGGTCAGTGCATGCCATAGCTACTGTCCAGTCATCCGGTTGTCTGGTCGTCTTGTCGCGTAGGCGTTTATATATAGAGATGCTCTTTAATCCTCACTACAATCCAATAGAGTTGCTATTTTTTCAAACATTTCTTCATTAAATTTATTGGCGTGACTTTGGTTATCAAAATTATATAGGTTTCAAGTGTATGGTTGTATGATACATCACGTGTATATTTCATTGTGTGTTTACCACCCAAAGTCAAATCTCCCGTCACCATATATTTGACTTCGTTTACCCTAATATTTTTTATTTTAACCAATTATGGATGAGGAAGCAAAGTAGAAGCAAGGTTCAAAAATATATACAAAGCCACAAATCTTATATGCAGTATAAGGTAGCCTGACACGAATGTCTTTGCTCTTAAAATATTATATTAAATATATGAAAACTTCTGGGAAAATGTAGTTGTTATAAATTATTGTTTATTGAGTATCAACTGTATTCTAGTGATTTACATTCATAATCACAATTAACCTCATTTAAAGTTAGAAATCTTTACATTTTACAGATGAGGAGGTAGAGGTTCGTATCAATGAAATATGTTGCCCTAAATCATGAAGCTCAGAATTAGTGGACAGAATTTAAACCTACGGCTCCTAAATCTTTGTGTTTTTTGTTTTGTTTTGTTTTTTGGTTGTTTTTTTTTACTGTGTTTATCTACAATGTCTAATAGAAAAATGGAAGTGCTAATCAAACCACTTCCCCTCTCCCGTGACCCAAAAAGCATGTACATCAGATGATACAGTGATGCTGATTGACCAAGAGGTATGTGGGCATGAGTGGGATGGAAAAGGTAGGGGAGAGTAGAGAAAGGTAACAGAATAGGATGGAGAGGAGAGTTAGTCCTCTCACTCCTCCCCCTGCAGGTGGAAGAATCATTGATCTAGCCATAGTGGTAAGTAGATCAAAGTAACAGAAGAATTCTTACTGCTCCAACCATAACTTCTGGTTAAATTACTCATACAGTGACAATCTTAAATTGTTTATGCCCACCACTGTAAGTTTTACTGAAAGTTATTATTTTGGTGATTCTGGATTCTCATGATTGAAAGAGTAAAGAAAAAATAGGATAATTCAGATTTCCAAAGTTGTTAAAAAAAATACCAGTTTTCTTCTATAAAAAAAGAATGGCTTAATAAAGTAAAGTATTTCTATTACATAGAAAAGATTTATATACAATGAGCATTAATTCTAGCTTTAATTCTAGCTTCAACCATGGATTATAAAACCCTTCTGATTGTAACTTTTTGATTACCTGCCTCTATGTGTTAGCTGTCCTAAAGGCCAAACTCCATTAGCAAATCCTTTTGTGTGATAGCATCACACACTACATCACTTCAGCATCAAAACTCCCAGTATCTCACTTGCTACCTCTCTGCTTCACCGTCAGCCATTGCCTGGACCACTGCGGTAGCTTCCTGTCTTCCTGCTTTTACCTTGCTTTCGTATAATTTACTCTTCATATATCAGCCCAAATTTATCTCTTTAAATGTAAATTGTGCCATAGCACTTCCCAGGCTTTCCGGAACACTTAGAAAAGCAACACCTGACGATGGCTTATGAGGTGCTGGCATTTATCACCTGGCTCTTGCCTGCCTCTCTGACCTCGTCTCTTTCTCTACATTTCATGCTGTTATATTTCTGCTGCTACTCAAAGGGATCACCTGCTACCTTACCAGCTATTGCCCTGGCTGTTCCCACAACCTGGGCCACCCTGGTTGCAGATGGTCCATGGCTTTCTCCCTCCCTTCACTTAGATGGTTCAAGCATCACCTCCCCTCAGAGGTTTACCACACACTCAACCGCTGCTACTCTCCACCCTGTTTTCTATCATTCTCTATGACCTTATCCACCTGATTTTTTAAAGGTTTATCAGTCTCTGAAACTATATTACTTTTATAAACTTATCATCATTCTCCTTCCATTACAATTTAGGCTGTATAGGAATTTCTTATTTTACCAGTATATCCCCAGTGCCTAGAACAGTGCCTGGGATGTGCCCAATAATCAGCTGTTGATACCATTGATTTTATCAAATTCATACAGTTCTTGAAAACACCTTGGTTTCCACATGGAGGTTCCGTGGCTCTTAAAGGGCACACTATTTATGAGATTGCTCCTCTCTAAGGCCAATGTCTAGTGAATTATAAATGCTAGTAGCCGATTCTAACAAATTAAGTGGCTAATAAAATTTCATTATCTTGGCTAAAGGACTCTTAGATATTTTTAGAGACTATATTAGTGAATGATGTTATTAATAATTTTGTTTTTGGATTTTATTAATAATTTAGTTAACCTAAGTATCCACTTACTTTTAAAAGCAGATTTCCATTATACTAGTCACTTGTATTGAAAATTAATGGGATAAGCATGATATCACAATGATATGGCAACAAATACCAAGCACATCAACATTTGATGAATAAATAACCATTCAGTACCCAAATAATGATTCTTAATTTAAAAAAGGAGAAAATTGTTTTTAAATATTATAGATCCGGGGCAGAGAACAGATCATAACAAAAAGAGATTCCTATTAGCAGGAGTTGTTCCCAAAAGTATCAGCATATTAGAATCACTTGGGGATATTTTAAAACTTCCCAATTAAATCACAATTTCTAGTGGTAGGACCAAGGAATCAGTAGTTTTGAAGCCCCACAGATGATTCCACAGTGCAAATAATTTGAGAGGAAAATTTTTTAAAGTAAACTATCACATTGTTATTGAGACAAAGTTGTCCCATCTACAATTTGCTTGGCTCTTTTCTATGAAAATGGAACAACTATTCAATTTTGTACAATTTTGAAAGCTTGTAAAGTTTTAAAGTTTTGATGATTTGCAAGAAATAATTGAAGCTATTTTTCTGGCAGTAACATACAAGCTCAGCACTCCCCACGCTGTTCTCTGGAACAGTGCTCTTCCAAACGCTGCCAGTCTGAGAGGTCTGGGTCTGTGGTCTCTGTGCTCTAGACACTCAGGAGTGTCCTGATTCATGTGAGCATGTAAAAACAGTTCTGAGATGTCTAGGAACAAAGAACACTTGAGTCTCTTTTTTTAAACTCAGTATTTTAAAAATATATTTGAGGAAAATAAAAAAAATCCATTGAGCTCATTTATTCTAGTATTAAATACCAGGAATAGGCATAGGATCCATTAAGTGCTCTCCAGCCCAGGCCCCTTCCTCAGACTGCAGGCTGCCTATTTATAACCTTAGCAAATATCTTAAGGCTTACAAGTTCAAAGCTAAGCTCTGCTTACACAGCCCCCCTGACTCCAACTAGATTTTTTGCCTCTTATTTTACAGATGCTTCAGACATGCCAGCCCCTTTTCTAAGGGCTTCATACATGGTCATTAATCGAATACCCCAAACCACTATGGTTTTTGTTGTTTTCACTATTATTAATTATTAGTATTATCACCCCCCTTTTAGAGATGAGGACAAGGAGACACAGAAAAGCTAAGCTAATACATGCAGAGTTCCCTCACAGCTGTAGGTCATTATTCAAATATCCCCTCCCCAGGACGTCTTCAGTGGCCACCCTGTCTACAGGTTCAGCTCCTCCCATCTCCTACTGCTACTTTATGTTTTCCTGTCCTTACTTAAATTCCTTCCTACTCAGCACTTACCACTGTCTATCTCACTTAATTTATCTATTGGCTTTCTTCTACACTGAAATGTAAGTTTCATGTTGGCAGGTATTTTTATCTGTTTTCTTCACTGAAAGAAAGTGAGTGCAACTTCAATGAATATTACTTAGAGTTGTACACTGGACCAGAACACTAGTGTACTGAAATGCATAATTTGGGAATCATTGGACTAGACCATCATAAAAAAATAAACTTAAAATCTTAGTGAAGATTATTCAAGTTTCTTTAATAACTTATTTCAGGGATGTATACATACTAGTGGTAAAAGGTTTTATAGTTATGTAACTTAAAAATTTCATAACCGCACGAAATTCAGAAACCCTATTCTACTTTTTTTACGATAACTTGGGCTTGTTCTCATTCACTGCCAGTACTACCAATAAGCACTAAAAGGTTCGTTTTTTCCAGGAGTTGAATTAATCAAGAAATAAATTTCTAAATAAATGACATATAAAGCAATCCTATATAATAAAAGCCTAATATGCAAATTGTCCCCTCGGCTGGGAGTTCAACTGCTCACTATGATGTGCTCTGACCACCAAGAGTTGGGGTGGAACATGGCGAGCATCAACATTGTGCTGCAACCCTTCGCCGGCTACCCAGGGGCAGGGTGACAGGATGGAGGTGCAGTGAGAATGTGGGGTGTCTGTTGAGCTCACTCTCACTTCCCCTGCTACCCTCCCCTAGGGCGCCAGGGCTCGTGCACCAGGGAAGCCCTTGAGCTCAGGTGCCAAGTGCCCACAAGAGCCCACCTTGCACCCGCATAGCACCTTCCAGGTGAGCTGGGCCTCAGCCACTGGGAATGCAGGAGCCAGCTGTGCTCACCGCATCTCCGCGTGGGGACTCCGGTGCCTGGACTCAGGCGGAGGGGGGTGCACGGGAGCCTGGGGCCAGGTGCTGGCCAGGGCCCAGAGGTCAGCTGGCACCTGCCCTTCCACACCAGACGCTCATGCTTTGATCGCTGGCCAAGCATAGGGACCACACCCATGCCCGAATTTCATGCACCGGGCCTCTAGTTATATAATAATTGTTCAATCTTGGAATCAGAGTTTATAGAGTAACAACTAGGTGCCAAACACTGTGCTAAGAATTGATTAAAATGCCATAATTTATATCTAGATTATACATCCTTGGAGCACACAAGGTTTAAAAATTTCAATGGTGTTACTTATTGGTAAAAATTACATTAGTTGTTCTTTCACATTCAATGTTCTTTTATTTTCTATGTCCAGTAACTAGTTTTCAATATTAAATTAAAACATTTAGTACACTATGATAAAAAGCCAGTCTACTGTAAATTTTTGATTCACTTAGTTACTCTGCTTATTTTCTAAGGTTACTTACAATTAGAAGTAATAAAAACAAATTTTGGAAGAAGTATTTATACAATCCATATATTTTATTGAGCCAATTTTATATTTTGTAATTTGAATTACTGAAATAGTATCATGTAATTTTATTTTCATATTAAATTTTATATTTTGAAAAACGAGTGTCCACACATGACCAAAATAACTAAATCACAAAAAAGTGTATATTTCAAAATTAAATTTCCTCACCAGCCTTGACGTCTGGGTCCTCAGTTCTCCTCTCCAGAGGCCATGATTATTCCAACCTCTAGGCTACCTTTCAGAGAACTATTTGTTCATATGTAATGTGCCAAACCTAACACATTATTTTTTTATATTTGACTAGGGGCTACTATAGCCTGTAGGTACAATGCCCATCTTTAAAATATATGTTTAATGAAGGGTGCATCAAACACACATTTTGTCCAAATGTTGAATTATAGGGAATAAAAGTCACTATTTGGCTGAAACTGAGACCAAAGGCAAATATAGTAACAAAAACAGGAACTTCTGGGATATAGGAATATATTTGATATTTTAAAAATTATTTCTATGATTTTAATATTACAATTTTTATAGGCTGCATTTTTAAAGTTTGATATTGTATTACAAAACAATAATTTCTCAGTTTTCATCACCCAGATATTTTAATGTGGCAAAGTTGACATTCCACTCTTTAGTCTTCCTACGAGACATAAAGAATTGACAAACAGAAGTTTTTTTTCAAGTCTTGCGGCCTAAATAAAATTATGTATGCTAGCTCATTAAATAATTCTATAACAATTAGATTTATGATATCATTTAATCTTCATCTTTCTACCAGTTTTACATTTTCTCAAAAACTAACTCAACACACTTTAATATTTTCCAATGTATTTCATAATATATGTTAGATATTATACATAATATTAGTATTCACAGGGAACTTAGATAAGTTTTATACCTGCAATAATAAATGGTGAGTGCAATGGCGGCAATAATAAATGTACTGTGTACATTTAAACGTCTGCTCACTGATGGAGTTTTAGAATATAACTGCCCCCCCCCCCACACACAACATATTATTTTCCCTTCAAATTACAAATAGAAACTTACTTGTATAAGAAAGGAAATCCTATGATGCTAACAGTAACTCTGCATGTCATGCTTTTTCATATCACTGGTGCTTTACACGGATTATGCATTGGTGATCTATGCAAGCACATGATCACAGATTAACCAAAAAAATCAAGGATGCCAGAATAGTGTTGAAGTAGGCATTTGGCTATTTAAATTTCCATATGCAGAGAATGAAGTCAAAGCCAAATAATTGATTTTGACTAAATACTCATACCAAAGACAAACTTCAGCACCTTCCTAATTCAGCATAAATGACATTATTATAGACTAGAGGCCTGGTGCACGAGATTTGTGCACTTGAGGGGGCGGGGTCCCTCAGCCTGGCCTGTGCCCTGTTGCAGTCCAGCAGCCCTCAGGGGATGTCCTACTGATGGCAGTCCAACATCCTAAATGCTGCAGCGGGAGAGGCTCCCACCACCGCCATTGCATTTGCCAGCCATGAGCCCGGCTTCTGGCTGAACGGCCCTCCTCTTGTGGGAGCACACTGACCACTAGGGGGCAGCTCCTACGTTGAGCATCTTCCCCCTGGTGGTCAGTGCACATCATAATGACTGGTTGTTCTAACGTTTGGTTGATTTGCTTATTAGCCTTTTATTATATAGGACTAGAGACCAGTGCACAAAATCCATGCATGGGGGTGGGGGAGTGACCCTCAGCCTGGCCTGCACCCTCTCCAATTTGACACCCTTCGGGGGATGTCTGACTGCCCTTGGCCCCCACCACCATAGCTTTGTCCGGAAGAAAGTCGGACGATCAGAAGGTGTCTGGTCTCCCAGTCTAATTAGCATATTACCCTTTTATTAGTATATATTATTTCAAACAATCTTAATTTTCTTTATTATTCGATAGTTCTCTGATTCCAAGCTGTTCTAGTTCCATAAAGTGTTAGTTCAAAATTGTACCAGCTCCATAGCCAGTACTCCCTGTTTGGTCTTTCAGATTGGTAATGAAAATATGTTTTAAATAACTTTTATAAGTTCAAAAATATCTAAAACATTAGAATGAAACAGAGTTTTTACCACATATAGTTTAGTCCCTGTAATCATAGTAAACCTGTAAATATACTGTGTATTGGGATACACTGACTTTTATCTTTTATCAAAATTTAAAGTACATGAACAATAATTTCCTATTTTCTAACTTGTAGACAATGAATATGTGTTTCTAAATAATTACTAGTTAGTATTTAAACTATACTATGTATGTAGTAAATAGCTTTATATTCAGTCTTTTATTTGAGATTGATTTTCAAATCCATCATTTTTTATTTGCTTTCTGTACATCTACAGTCACTCTATACACATAGAGATAATCTAACTGCCTATTGTACATTAAAATTCAATATTATAGTAATATTCATGATTACTTTAAATGCTTCATATTTAAAATAATTTACTGAAATGGTAGAATACATCTCATTACTTTACAATATAAATAAAAATGTGAGTATGTCTCCTGCTTTTATTAAAATGACCTGATTCTCATATACATATATTTAATAGAGTTGGAAAAAGTTTTAACTTTGAAAGCAGCCCAAGGAAGTTGTATTAAATCATGGGGATAAATACTTCAAATATGGCATATTTTCAAGAATGCACTGAGGACATTATCACTGAATATTAAACCTACTCAGTTTTCATATGGCTCTTATCTGTGGCTAATCAGCCAACCATCCAAAGCCCAATGCAAAGTGAACTGGGAAACTATAAATGAAAAAAAATAAAAATTTTTTTATGTGAAATACCCAGTATCTAAGGCAGAAATGATTCAGGGCTTACATTATCTAACAAATATTTCTTTACTTTCCCACACTCTAATTTTGGGATTCTGGCACAGCACTCTGAAGAATTTTATTTTTTTTTCTTATTGTAACTGGCTTATCTGACAGTCTGGCTGTGTTTGGCTGATGGTTGTCCACAGTAAGACTTTTCACACTTACTCAGCTAAACACTGAAAAACATGAAAATGATTTTCATCTTGTTTGTTTAACATATAAATTTTCTTCTCAAACCCCAGATACATTTTCAGATTTACTTCCTTTTCCTCAATGGTCTCCATCCTGTGTGTCTTATCTCTCAGCTATCTTGTGAAGCGTAGCAATAAAATAAAAGGGAACAAGAGAATTCTATCAAAAGAAAGCTCAGAAATAAGAGAAAATTTTCATTTGAAAACTATTAGAATGGTTGTGTGATAATACATTTATTTGTTCAGAAAGGTATTTTTGTATGCTTATTTTGGAAACATATTTCACAAATATATTTCAAATAAATTACATTTTGTTTCTATGAACATCTGTTTTAAGCTTTCTTGAAATGCCTGTTTGAATGGTTTTAGTCAAAATCATGATAGATCATGCTTCTCTACTGAGGATATTTGCATAGATTTTAGATCCTAAAAACAGATTTTATTTTACTGAAAAAAATCAATAAAATTATTTCTTTTGCTTCTGTATTAATGTAGTTTTCTACCAAAGGTATCCGTATTTACACTGAATTAATTTATAAGTCTTTCGTTTTTTAACCTTATTTCTTCATTTGTCCTCAAATTGTATTTATTTTCCTAAAGAATAATTTGTTAATAGAACACTCATTGCTAAGGTGACACCATGATTTATTCTAATTCTTTTTGGAGTGACACAGAAAGTGAGTTTATTGCCTTGCTTTTCTGTCACTATTTAAACTTTCTTGATTTTCTAGGTATAAATTAGAGGATCAGGTGAATTAGAGTATCTGAATCAAGTGAAAGAGGGAATTCTAGGAAAAATAATCCAAAATGACAACAATTTGATAAGTAAAGATAAAAATATTTACCACACCATTTTTAATTTCATGTGGCAATGCAACGATTATGTGCATTTTAAAAACTATTTTATTTGCCTAATTGTACTTTTTGTATATTTAATTGCTATTGATTTTCTTTAGTGTATCATTAAGTCAGAAAAATGTACAGCAATTACTATTTCAATGTGATTCCTATGTAACAAATATAATGAACTCAAACTAAAGTTCATTGGGATTAAGCTTTGTTCTAACAAAGTCCTAATGCAACTTAGAATATGCTTTTATGCAATTTATCAATATATGATCCTAACTACCTGTATCGAGAATTTTAGCATGCACGGAATCATTTTATTGCCATTATTTTTCCTTTATTTACCTAGAAGTCTTTCCATTTCCCCAAAGTTAAGAGTCAAATGATAAAAATATACAATTGTATTATTGTTTAGCATTCTATTATTTTATTATAGTGGTATTGTTTTCTTTCAGTTTTCTTTCCAGGAAATCAAATAAGAACACAGCTGACAGCTTTTTAAAGCTATAATGAAAAATAAAAAAGCTATAATGTTCAACATACGCATAGGTGATATTATTTTAGAGAAAATAGGCCCGGTCTCTTCCCATGATGGGATCCCACACAGCATAACTAGGAATGTGCTCTGTAGAAATTCATAAAACCTCTTTTTTTTACATGTGGAGGTTTCAATATGAAGATTAGGAACTTCTTTTTCTGATCGGTTGTCCACAAAACTCAGCTCATCCGTGTTAATGAGCATTGTTAGCCTTACCACTAATACAGTTCTCCGCAGATTTTCAGCGTATGTTTAACAGTGCTTAAATTCTGTTGCCCTTATAATTTTCTGCCACATGACTAATAAATGCACGTTTACTATCTAACAAAACACTCGAAGGCAGGGTGGAGGAAAATTTTTGTGTCTCAAAAAAAATAAAAAAGTGTGGCATGCAATCTTGTTAACCGTGTTTTCATAATCAACCTGAAGGCCACAGAAACGAAATTCTCAAGGTGTGCGGTAGGCAGGCCATGAACCGGTAGGAAGTGTCACATTAGGAAGGAAGCGCACACATTGTGCAGGTACCTTGAGGCAGCGATTGGACAGGAAGCGCCGCCTGGCCGGGTGGGATGGAGATGAGTCCCTGACGCTGAAGGCTGAGCAGATGTTGCTGCTGCTGGAGCTGTTGCATCTGGAGAAGCTGCTGCTGGAAGACAAGCTGCTGGGCTGCCAACTGCTGCTGCTGCTGCTGTTGCTGCTGCTGCTGCTGCTGCTGCCAGGACACCCAGCCCCGTCAACAGCACAGAACATGGTCGCACACAGGCCTCACACAGAGAAACGCACATCCTCTCACTACCCAGGAAGCTCTCACCAGCAGAATGCATGCAGGTTCTAGATTTTCAGTTGCCTTTCTTTCAAATGTTATGCAGCAGCAGCAGAGAACCAAAGAATTTGCATTAAGAGTCTGGGACAAGGGCTTGAGAAATATATAACAAAAGCTCAGACTTTTTTTTTTTTTTTATAATGGGCTTATTGCAGATGATAGTACATTTACTTTGGCTAAAAGAATAACAGTTTATAGAAACAGTCACGTTCAACAACACCCTCTCCCCCTCACCCCCCCAGTGGAATAACTTTGATCTGCAGAGGCCCATGAATGTGGTCTCTAGTGATCTATTAGTGAACTGGGATGTAACCTTCACAGGATAGGCCTGTGAGCTCTCTCTCTTCCTTCCTCTCCTCTCTTGTAGGGATATATTAAAGGCTGAATTATGTTCAAGGCCAAAAAAGTGCCCTTATTAGAAGGAAAAGTGTAACTTCCAACTTGGTGAGGCATGACAATACGAACCCTAGTTCTTTGGACTCGGGAGGGTATGGGAAGGAAGTCAAACTTCAGAGACAGACAAGCTGCTGCGGAAGGCCTTTCCTTTTAGTTTGGGGAAGAGAAACTTCTGATGCGCTCACTGGCAAACAGACTGCATAATGGAGCAAGTCATGTGGATTGCCCAAAGCCTCCAGAGAAATAAGGGAGCAATTTCTATTCTGTAGTTGATGGCTGTCTGAAATTCTATTCACAAATCCAAACAAAATCAAAGCCTCGGGAGGTCAAAACTGTTTCCTGGACGTTTGCATAATGGCAGCTTGAAGACAACGGCTCTGATACCTGCTGATCAATTTAACTGCTTCAACATGTTTTGTTTGTATTATGTTTATAGTTGATGCAGTTTGCTGACAAGTGCAAGCTAGGCCCGAGAAGCTTGCTTGTCAAATTGATTTATGAGCATATCAAACTGGAACTTTCTACTCGCCACTCCAAACCTACAGTAGCAGTTCATTAATCAGAGGCCTGTGACTTTGAAATCTGTGCTCAACCAGTTTCTCCCCGAGACCCCCCCAGCCCCCAACAATAGGTCAAATTTGCATGCATGTTCTCTGAGCGGCAGCCCTGAGAAAAAGACGGTGCCCTCACCAACTTAGATTCTCCGTAAACACGGGGGAATCGGTACTCTGTTCAGCGCGCTGCTTGCTCTCTGTACACTGATTCATTAGTGAACATTAGATGGCAGCAGCATTGGATTGGAACTCTCAAGTTCCAAGCGACGGAGAGAGGGCAGCAGGATCGTGCTGCGGTCACTGTTATTCAGCTCAGGGACAATGCCCGAGGACGCCTCTTTGACAGCAAAAGCCTCGTGACAGGAAGATCCGAGCCCACCCCGGCTGCACTATCTGTCCCAACCTCACACTCTTCTGCACCAAGGCCCGGGCCGGATCCTACCTCTTTCACTTGCTTTCCAGGATGTTGTTGCTGCTGCTGCTGCTGCTGCTGTTGCTGCTGCTGCTGTTGCTGCTGCTGTTGTTGCTGCTGTTGCTGCTGCTGCTGTTGCTGCTGCTGCTGCTGCTGTTGCTGCTGCTGCAAAAGCTGAAGATGTAACTGCTCTTGCTGTTTCTTGTAAAACTCTTGTAGTTGTTGCTGAATAAACCATTTTGACTTTAATAAATAAAGGCAAAAGTTTCACGTATTACAAATCTCCTACACTCTCCTAGACTGGCATACGGTAGTGTCCGTTAAGATTTGCCTCCCAAGGACAACAACAAAAATAGACCTTGGATTTAAGGAGACATCTGCATGCACATTTTTCCAAGGCAGCTCTGAAATTTTCCAATCCAGAATCCAAAAAGCCCTAAATAAAAGGGTATAGAAAATCTGTGTTCTAAAGGGCCAGAACCAAATGAATATCCTAAATTAAGACATTCGAAGTCCCAGTAGCATGTAAATATAGGTTATACTTGACCATTTGTACAACCCAAATACATAGCTATAGAGAATCGGGTTGTTCAGTTCTGATTGGGGAAAATGAAATCAGTCGATGTACAGAGGAATGTCAGACAGAGATAGAAGTGACTGGCTTGTGGTCACCATCATCTCCAGGCAACTCAATGACATCAAGTCCACTCTAGATATACTTAGGGGTCCGGTGAGGTACTTATTAGTTCTGTTACTTTTTTTTTAAAGATAAATGTTATGATTTTATGAGCTGGTGGTTTAACTGTTTAACTTTGTCCTGATAAGGAGATACTTCTGTTTCTAAACAAATAACATTTTTTTTTGGGGGGGGGCAGAATTGGGGTGTTACTTTCCCTATTGTAACAAAATAGCCAGTTCAAATTTCATACTTACACGCACTAAAAAGAGTGCTAAAGTTAGAGGAGTTTTAAAAGTAATAATTATCCAGGAATCTCTTTGTAGGTTTATTGGCAAGTCTACAAAGCAAATGTGCCTAAGCATTTGGATATTTAAATACTGCTTTATTCCATGATACAATTACACCTCTCTCTGCTCTTATTCTACACTTTAATGAATCTAAAAACAACAACAAGGGGTCTTTTCTTATGCAGCTCAGCAATTAAAGCACCACAGTTATGTTCAGATGCCTAGAAGTTGGTCCTTCAAATGAAGAATAAGTTCTCAAATGTGCCCGTGATGCAGTGCCATGAGGGCATGCCTCCCGTGCCAGGCGGGAACACCAAAGCAGGTAACCCACATTACCTGCTGCAGCATGACTGCCTGCTGCTGCTGGAGAAGCGCCTGGAGCTGCTGAGGAGACAGGACTTGCTGCTGAAGGATCTGCTGCATTTGCTGGGGGGTGATTACCTGGGGAGTCATCATGGCCACCGACACAGGCACCTAGACAGAGAGAAGAGAAAATGTGGTCACAACCCATGTCTGTGAACATATTTCACAGCCGTATGTCATCGCTAATAAATTCCTTAGTGACGATGGCCTATAATTTTATGTAATATTTCAAATATTATCTAATGTTTTAATAATAATATTAAAATACCACTGTTGTTACACACTAGCTTTCTAGACGCGTCATATTTCATCATGAAGATTCTATCTTCACGCTCCACACCTCTAATGTATTATACTAAGGTATTTGAGCTTTTACTAGTGTAGTTAAAAATAAACAGTTGTGATAAACAGTGTTCCCATTACTTCATAAAGGATCATCTAAGTCACAGAGCTAGAAATAGAACGCTTTTTGGAATGTTTTAAAGATATGATTAAGATAACAGAGATTAAACAATAGGAAATAATATGCCTATAAATATGTTATCAAAGCTAGTAAAAAGAATGTATGTAGAATGTGCTTACTCATAAAACATAATCACCATCTTCAAAATTTTATATATAAATAAAATATATAATAGTGCTAGAAAATACATATAATAACACATATTACTACATGAGTACATGTAGTAATTCATCTACTATATATATCTCACCAAATAATTCCATAGATCCTCTCAAAGAAGGCATCACAGCTTCATCTTTAAAAATTTTATCTCAAGCTAACTAAGCTTACACCAGGAAGTCTAGAAATCTAAAAATTACTGAAGGATTATTCATTAAACTGAAAAAAGTCTTTTGCTTAACATTTCCTTTCTACCATTTCCTTCTCAGTGGTCTGAGAATGAAAGAGTCAAAGAATAAAAGGAAATAAGGAGGCAGAGAAAGGAACAGGAGAAAGAGGAAGCAAGAAAAATACAGGGTAAGAAAAGCTAGAGAGACAGTCCTAGAGAAATACTAGTAGACAAAGGATGTGGAGAGAGAGGGGGAAAGGGTGGCAAGAGAGGTAACCAGGAAAACCTTGCATAAAAGCCTGAGGTACATGCTAAGTTTCTGAGGCAGTCACACCACTTGAAAGGCATCGCTTGTAGTACTAAGCAGCATGTCAACTTGCCAAATTTGCAAACTTTGGAAAAGCAATCACTTTCTTTCCTAGAAAAAACAATCCACTTTTGCTGTAAATAAGAGCAAGTATTTATACACATAATGCTTTAGAACAAATTCTTGGAACACCACGTGTCTTTGAAAACAGAAAAGGATTAACAGATATGGTTCACAATTTATTTTAATAGTCTTTTTTAATGCAACTCAATATTTTCAAGTCTGGCATTTTATGTTATAAAGAAAGGAGAAATTAATAATGAAAAAGAAATTAGAAGAAAAGAAATTCAGGGTAGATTAAGTGCTCTCTTAAGAAAAATATGTTCATATTTAATATGAAAAAGAGCTATGTCTTTCTGTTTCATTTGGTATCTAGAAATATGAATTAAGTAGATTTAATTTTGTGGAAGGAAAAGAATTACATTATAACAAAGAAATTCAAAAGTGATATTTTCAAAAATATTTCCGGATTTTTTAAAAAACACACTGACATATTAGAAGTTACTGTATTTTAATTTATCATAATACCAGAAATTAATTACATGCTGTAAAGATAATTTATCCAAATGGTAACCCATCTGTTTAGTTGTTTAAATACTTAATGGTCAGTTTACTTATCTGTTTGTTCTTTTATTAACAAATAGAATAGCTAAAACAAAACAGTTTGGAAAACAGGTATCTATGTACAAAAATGCCTTTTCTTTCCATAATCAGTTACCTTATACTGTATCCAAACAACAAAGAATCAACTGGAACAAGAGGCAGAGAAAGACAGGTATATTAAACTTTAAAAAGTCTGCCAATCTAGATAAATACATAGGTAAGTAGATGAATAGATATTACATAGCTGTAGGTAACTATATGCATATATATATGTGTATATATATATATATATATATATATTCTATAACATTTTTTATGTGATGAGAAACTTGCCATACTTCTCTCACCTAACAGCCTCTTATCACTTTTTAGCATATTGTTTTCACTTATCTACAACTAAAACTACTTTATGTATAACTGATAACAAATGCATTTTCTAAGAAAAGTTTTATGAATAAAGGTATGCACTTCAATTTTAGAGTCAGATCTCAGCTTATGCAGATTCTTATCCTATAGCTTGTTGCTGTTATGAGTGATCTAGTGTATAAACAAATTTAAGCAAGTTTTTTTTAATCTTTTCATTCTTCAGAGTTTATTTTTTCCCTTTTGCTATGAGTGGATAATCATTTTTTAAATATTAAATGGCGTGTATCGCCCTTGAAATTAAACTTTTAAATATAAAAATAAGCACTTCACTGCCACTCTAATATCATATGAATCACATGTAATGTGATGCTCAGAAAATTTTAAGCAGTTTTTGGCCTACCATCTGTGACACTGCCATCTAAAACTGACAATACATAGACATAAGATAGGTAGAAAGATAAGTCAAGTAACACACAACTAATTGAACATTCTACTTCTGTAAGATATGTGCAAAAACACAAATTAAAAATAATTACATATGTAAGAAAGCACAGGTGCACTTCTCAGGGATTTTTAACATTACAAATAAGCCAATAATATTGTCTCAAAATCCACATATATAAGCTCTCCCCAAACGAAATATTTGAGGCTAATAAAAATTTAAATTATTTTAATAAATAGAAAATTAGTTTTCCTACAAGTGTCAGTTATGGGTTAATGTAAACTGCTCAATGTACCTTGTTCGGAAATGAATGATTCTCAAAATGCAGAACTTCTCCATTTTTAAGTGATTTATTTTAAGTGACACATTTCCTTTATTCCTCCTTAATCACTTTTGTTACTGTCCCATTGCAATTTTTTGCTACTATAAGTTACTCTAGGAATTCACTAAAAAAAGATAAAGATTAACAAGTATTATGCTACTTATCAATGCATAAAAAGCTAAATCAGTATCAGATTTGAAGGTCTATGGATAACTTTCTAATATGTATATATATATACACACACACATTAGCAACGTGGGTATTAAGCATAAGGAAATATTTCCCACTAGGTATGTAATTTTGTTAATGCAAATGTTCTTATGAGGAACCACAATTTAGATGTGTGATAGAGGAAGGGAGGAAGAAGTTACCTCAGATATCTTCTGGTGAGAAATTAAATAAAAGTTTGGTTGGGTTTAAGAAAACATGATATATTATGCAGCTACCAAATGAAATCAGAAAGAATAATTTACTTAAATGGATGTCCTAGAAGAAACTTATTCTATCAATTAAAATCTCTTTCAGAGTGAAGAAAGAAAAAACAGTCAATTTTGGTTGGTAGAGAATTTTTTTCTCTCTTGGTATTTGCAATACTGACAGATCTAAAAAGTCCCTATAGTGATACATCAAGTAAGGGTTTAATTTACCCTATTTATTTTCTCATTAGATGAATTAAGCATAAACCAGATGTGTTGCTCTGGGCACCAAGAAGTACGAGGTACATGAACATAAAGATAGGGTTATATATTCTGAAATGAGAGAAGAAACATTCTGAAACTTGAAATCAGTCGAAATAGTAAAAGTCAATAGCATTTAGACATTATCTTAGAGTAGGTAGGAAATGCCTTTAGATTTTAAGAAATGCATTATAAATGTGTTTACATTAAGCTTTTAAGTGTACCTCATTGAAAGGGCCAAAAAGTTCTTAAGAAACAATTCAACGATCACACCTACCCTCAAATGAATCTAAATAGTTCTTTTAAGAGTTATGAAAATGGACCGACATTTTTATTTGCTATAGTAAGTGCATTTCTATTTACAATCTAGTTCAGCTGAAGTATTTCTGAATGTCTTGGATTTACATATTAAGCATGTCACTTAATTAAACATCCCAATTATGTAATTGGAAAGGTTCTTAGTGTAGCATTAGTCCAATTCTTTCTTCACTAAGTGTGAGCTGGGAAAGCAATCGCACCTTGTAGATGAGATTTACAGTGAAAAGCACTATATCCTTGCTAACAGGGGCTGCCCACTACTGGCTCATAGACTTTTTTTTTTCTATTCTTAAAATTTAAAGACAAAGAAAGTCCTGACCATCAGGGTCTGTTACTTAAAAACAAAAAGCATATAACTCTGCTACAATTAACTACAGTATAATAACTACAAAACACATTTTCATGTTACAATACCTGTTCCTGTTTTAACAGACTATTGATAGGAAGTATTCAATTGTACATTCCTTGATATTTTTTTCTGTTCACTTCTTTTCTCTCTACACTATCTGAATCTATAGTTTATTTTAACATATGAAACTATTATACAGCATTGCCAGCCTGGGTCCAAATTCAAGCCCCGGTTACCTGTAAAATGCCTACCATAATAATAGCTTTCAAAAGCTTCCTGGTTTTATAGTGTTAGAAAGAACTGACAATGAATTGAGTGGTATTTGGAAGCTTTTCATCAAGTACTGAACAGTAGTATTTAAAGAGATCTAAGATGGACAGTGCATATTGCTTTTTAATGCAATCTTTTAGCAGCAGGGAAATACTGTGACAAGAACAACAGAAAGAACAGCGCAGTGCAATAATACACACAGAATCCTTTTAATCATGAATCATCACTTCTCAGTATGTACTATAGTTTAAGACATTAGTTTTCATTTAGCACCCATTCTGTTATTTTGACAAAACAGGGTGTATTCTCTTTTGGAAAGTAGAGTTTGTACAACTTTACCATTCTCTTACTCACACACAACATTGTCAGAGGAGTATAGTTTTTTCTTTGTACTATGGGTGAAAATGAGGCTGCTCATATAGGCATGTCATTGTAGAGATTGCGGAGAGGTGATATATAATATGCTACACCATATGTTTCAAAGGCCCAAAATGCAACTTCTAATCTCATTCTGGCTAATCAAGCTGCTCAGATTATTTTACATACATTTTTGGTTGAGGCCTTGACATGCCCTTGTTTTTCTTTCTTCTCAAAGCTAAAGTTCCTCTCTTTGATTAGCTGAAACATTTGCATGGTCACTACACATTTTTCATTTTATAAATCATTATGCATTAGCAGTCTTGATCGCCTAGCTTGACTAATCCTGACGAACTGAAATCACAGCTGAAGGTCAAACTCCATCCCACTGCACATTCATATTCAAACAAATCCGCACCATTGTTCATTAGGCTCCTAAAATCATTGGAAATAAGTTACTGAATATCTTACACTTATTTCTCATTCTTTCCAAACTTAACCTCCAGAACATTAATGCTTAAAGGATGATAAGAACAGAATACACACAAAATCAGGAACACTTTGCAACTGGAGTGCCTGGTTTTATTTTAAGTTGTAAAAACTAGAATGGAATCAATAATTACACAAAATTAGAACACTTGAGTGCTTAACCAATTTGAGCAGGACTTGTACTGTAAAAATAGGTATATTTATATATGAAAATGGTGTCATTTATTTATGTTGAACTTAATATGTTGATAAAACTAGTGGAATTAAGATCTTGCTCAAAATTACTGAGAAATTAGTTTCCCGGGACTGTGCTCTCAATTAATCCTGTTTATTGGTCTACATTCATAAATATTTCCTTTTATAACTTAAAATAAATTTTAATACACCAGATGCAAAACAAAACAATTGTGATTTTGATGAAGCTCACAAAATTAGCCCAAATAATATTAATTTCAACAAAAAGCAAGCTGTCCTGATAAAAGACAACTCTCTAAGAAAGCAAAAATAAATATAAGAAGGAGATCCTTTCATGCTTTCATAGGCGCTCTCATAGATTGATGGATGATAATCATCTTAATTTCACTGCTCTCCAAAACAAAGAGCCAGAAAAGGCAGCAAAAGACACTAGACCATTCATTCCAGGACCTGCACAATGCTAATTCCAACATTTAGCTGCATGGTTTTCTGCTTGATGTATCAGAGCTCAAAAGATGAAAGCAGAGAAGTAATTGCTCTCCTGGTTCTTATTCTTCGCTGACAACCCATAAATTTAATTTTACACACACATTCATTTACATTTTCAAGTATATGACATGATAATTGCCGGAATATAACACCTCCATTCCTGTAGATACAGCAACTCGGTGATTGACAAGTGTGGTGAATAGAGAGGAATGGTGGTTGAATTGCAGAATTTTTTTTCTTCTGAAAATTACACTTAGAAGGGCCAACGGTAATAAGCATTTATGAAACAGTCTCACCATAAACATCTGCACATAATATGAACGGTAGAACCTCAGTTATTAGTCTCTCAGCTTTTTGCGCTTTCACACTGAACTCTACTACTGAAATAGTAAAATTATCAACAGTGGATCTACTGAAACATAAATGTATGTAACAGTCTTTCCCCAATATTTGCTGTAGCTCTTGGTTGGGATGCTTTTCAGTCAGTTGTGACATTGCAAAGCAATAAAATATTTAGCCTCTTTGAAGGTATTTAGTTATATTTAAAAAAAACTTACTTAATTCAGTATTTTTTCATTCAAATGTACATTCTTTCTGGATCTCACAAAGGGAAGATACTTTTCTGTGGGGAAAAGTAGTTACTAATTATTTTGAAGTGTTTCTTGACAAAAACAGAATAGCCTTCCAAAATCTCTTGTAGCTGGGTACACTGATTTGGCCTTCGAGTTCACCAAAGAGAAGGCTACAAACGGTCTTGCTTTTCTTTGGCTCCAAAGTTCAAGGGTGGCGCAAAGCCCTCTAAATTGTGTCCTGATGAGAAAACATCACCAACTTCTCAGAAGCATTTGAGAAAGTCAAGATGCTCTCACTGCACGTGGAGTTGCTGATGAGGCCGAAAGGGGCCGACTCCAGTGGAAGGAGGCAAGAAAAGGGAAAACGGAGGGAGATTTACTGAGAGTGGTATAGAATGGCACAGCAATCCTCGTTTGTGAATGCTCTGATTAATTTCTACGTGGCAAAGATGAGTTCATGTCCCCAGGTTGTGGGTTGCTTAACGTTAACTTTTAGAATAAACAACAGAACATACGTGTCTTGATGAAAGAACCATAATATTCTAAGCTGCGCTTTTTGCCTCATATTGCACACAAGCTGTATGTCTACCCACAGAATTAGAAAAAAATATTTTAAAATACCTGCTTCTAAAGATTCTTTATAGGTCTCCAAAAGATATTACTAATCAATTTTTAAGATAAAGAATACGCAAGCATCTGTAAAATGTGTTAGCGAAGCAAATTCTTCTATCCGTGTGCTGCCCAGATCACTTGTAACCCATCAGCTAAAGAAATAGTGCACAAAAATTGACACCCAAACTTCCAGCACAATGTACAAAAGAGAAAACTGTTTAGAATGTAGTTAATAAACACTTAATGAGAACTGTCAAAGCAAAACCTCAAAAAGATCTATGGAGAATGTCATCAAAATTTAAAGCAAAACTTTACATTTTAACTCACAACTTCAAATAGTAACAGTAGGTGAAAGAGTTGTGCCCAGGATTCATCCTCAGAACAATCTAGCTACGTGACTTGGTTCATAAAACACAGCCCTTTTTCCTCTCATACCTAAAAACATTTCCCTCTAACTTTTATTTAAGAAATATGAAAGTACAAGGCAGATATCAAATCATATTATTATGAAATGCAATTTTTTTGTGAAAGCAAAGGAATTTCATCCATGAATAGCTTAAACCTGACGTATTCTACAGCATTTAGGTTCTAGCACTACCCTGAGCTCTATTTATATCTTATACCTCTATTTAATTTCACATGATGAGATATCATACTATTGTAAATTATGTTGGATAGAGTACTATTTTTTCCGTAGTTTCACCTATTTTGTTTAATAACTGACTTTCCATAAGACTAGAAGGCTGTATTTAAGATATAGCTTTGCTCATCCTGTCTCAATAGACTTCCACGATTACTTTTTTACCAACTGGTCTCGATGAAAGGTTTCTAACATTCCAGGTAATGGGAAGTCCATTAGGTCAGGCTCTGCATAGCATGACATGCAGTAAATTACAAGTGCTTCAAGCAGCTCAGTGAATTACAGTTCATCACTTGGAAAGGTTTCCCCACTACAATACCACAGATATCAGATCTGGCAGTTAGGATCCAATTAACACCTTGGTCACAATAATCAGATTGCATGTGTTCGGACTTGTGTAATTCCTTTATTGCTTCCATGCATCTTGTGTCAGCAGGTAAATCTGTTGCTGTTATTTCAAAACTTGAAAATCAGTATTTCACTTGCCTTTGGGTTACATTTCAAGTTCTTTTGCAGTGCAGCGATTCACTCCCTTGTTTCCTCAATGTAGATGACTTGTCCCCTAGATATTAAAGCTTGAGAGCTGGTTGTTTGGGTGGTTTTGTTTTGCACTCTTATCATGTCATTATATGTCTAGAAATAAATGGCTAATGATTCTTACTAAGCACATATATCAGACTCAGTTTTCTTTAATGTGATCATGGAGAATCTTGCATAACAACCCTGTACACCATAAATGACAATGCAATGACATTTACATGTGCATTGTCATACAAAATTATCTGTTGCTACACTGAATATAATACTATGATTGAATGAAATAACACACTCTGGTTTGCTGATGTCATTTTTCTAGCCATGGCCAGTTATTTGGAAGAGATCCTTCATGGAAATACTAATAAGGAGAGAATGTTATTCTCATATTTGGTACTTTTGGCCAGTACTTTGATAGCTAGCTTATAGCTAATTGAATAGAAATCTAAAAAGAAAAATTTGACCCAAAGGATGATACTGTTTCTTTTAAAAAGTGGATATACAAATTTCACTACTGTAATTTTTAAACCACAATGGCCTAATAAATTTTCATAAATAAAAAATCCTAATAAAATTCCCTGACATAATATCACATACATTTATCATGGAAGTTTATCTGCTATAAATTACTGTTTCTTTATTCTCTTTTATATTATTCCTAATACAGATTTAAGCTCCTAGATTCAGAACACATGTTCCAATTTCAATATAATCTGTAACAGTACCATGACAAACAATTAAAAAAAAACTACTTAAAAGGTGTGTTCAAATGATTACTCTTTATAGATGAAATATAAGTGACAATACTGGACCTACTGATTGAAAAAAAGGCCCTAATTTGGTTTTACACAGATAACTATTTAATGACTAGTGAAGATAATACAACTAGCATTTACAGTTTCTTTTCACAAGTGGCCACTTCTTTTTTATAAAATTCTACCACACCAAAGGGTCAACCAGATAATGCAAATATACACAAATATTTCTTTTTATGAATGATGATAAAACAATACTAATGAAGATGTAGATAGGAACAAAAAGCCTGGTTGCAGTGTCAGAGTTTAAAACTAAAAAAATTCACCTTAGCTGGAGAATTATTTTGTTCAGTGGTTAGAGCATTAGCCCTCCTCTCACACCAATGTTTCTCTGTCTCTTCCCACTCCCTTTCACTCTCTAAAAATCAATGGAAAAATGATATCCTCGGGTGAGAATTAACAACAACAAAAAAAACTAGATTCAAATTGAATATTGGATCTCTCACTTGTCATTTCGGTTAAGCTACTTAATAGAGGTAAGAACCTCCATTTCATTCAGTTATTCTGAGGACTAACTGTGACACTGCTTGTTAGTACATAACACAGTAGCCACTCAAATAATCGTCCTCCCCTCTTCTCTCTTTGCCCAGATAACGTTCTCCTTCAAGAGACTTCATTATGCATAACAAATTTCCTCAGTTTATACAACTGGAATGTGAAGAGAGACAATCCTACATGTAGTCTCTATTCAGACTTAAACTCTAAAAACATTAAAAAGTTTGGGGCTCTCATAATATATATTGAATCATCAGGGGTTTATATCACAAAGGAAAAAATAAAGCAAAATTATACACAGTATAGTATCCGTTAATAATGTTCTATGAGTGCATTTATGCATTCTACTACTTATTCAAAAGGAATATTCCAGTATGAGCTACAGATTTTGTTCATTGTGCTGCAGGTAAACTTTGTCTGAGAAAATGCATCTTTGTTGTATTCCAGCCCAGTCCCACGGTAGCCTAAGCCCAGTAAGGCTATCTTGCAGTAAGCTCTACTGGTCCCTATTATTTAGTTTCTAAATGTTTGGTTTCTTACTCTTGCTCATAAGATTCCTGTGTGTTAGGTTCCATTCTGTGTCTTTAGTTTGTCTTTACTAGTAATCCAGTCTTTTTTATTATTATTAAATCTAGGTTTTATCTTCCTCCAACTTGCGCTCCAGGTTCTAACCATAGTTTTAACTTGTTATATAACTTCTTGAAAAATAAATCCCCCTGTGGCCCTTCAGTCATCTGACCAATCGGCTAAGCTCTGATGGTGGAGAAGAAGGCAAGTGAATGCAGTTAGGGTTCAATGTGGCAAGTGTCACTATAGAAGAATGCACAGAAGAAACAGGACATATACTCGCATGGCATTATGAGGGAAGGCTTTCAAGAGGAGGCAATGTTTAAGTTGAGTTTTAATAAATACGAATGAAGACCTTCAAAAGTCTTCTCTAGGCAGAAGTGAGGCGTGCTAAAAGCAGCAGATCATTCCTTATGACTGGTCTGGAGTACATGTAACACAAGTAGCTAGGAGTCAGGCCGTGAGAAGGCCATGCCTAATACATTTAGAAGTTAAACATTTCTTCTATGAGCATTGCTTGAGTAGTGGGTACGAAAACATGAGGATCCCAGTGATTTTAAGAAAAGTGATATTACCAGATTTACATTTTAGGAACATCTGTGTCAACAATGCTAGGTAGGAGGTGGTGTGGACAGTTTAGGTACTTGAGTGGGATATAGAGGAAAAGAGTTGGGGGATGTCAAGGAATTAGAACATTCAGGACATGATTGATTATATGTAGAAACTGTGACAGAAAAGGAGTAATACAGATGACTCAACGGTCCCTAAGCAGATGATGGTCTCATTTATTAAAGTAAAGAGAAAAAAGAAGACTGGTTTTGAGTAGAAGGTAAGAAATTCAATGTTGGACACACTGAGTTTAAGGGTCCTGTGATATCACTAAGCAGCAATGTCCACTAGGCTGTTATATATGTACTTCTTGAAGCAGAGAGTGATGGACTCAGATTTAGGCCTGGGGGTCATTAGCATATCCATGGTAGTTGAAGTAATAGTGTGAATGAAGTAACCCCTGTTTCTGTATAAAGTTTGGAGAATGAGAACAAAAGGCTGAGTACAGAAATCTGGAAAGTTAATTTCCTACCCAAATATTTATGAAATACCCATAATACCCACTTCCATAATATGAAAGTCACTGTGTCATGTTTTGATGACATAGTGGTGAACCAGTAAAATCAACCTTCCTCCTCTCTTCCTCCTTTGTTCTTTCCTCTTATTTTTCTGCCCTCCTTTGCTTCCATCAACAAATGTTCATTAGCCACCTACTATAGGCCAGACACATATTAAGTGAGAAGGATATTACAGAAACAAGACATAAATGAACCCTGTATTTGCAAAGTTTATATGTTAATGGGAGGAAATAAATTACATCAGTAAACTGATGACATACATAAAATAATTATAAATGTTGATATATTTTAAAAGGAAAAAAAAGAATATTTAAACAATGAATAGTGAGGAAGATCATCTTAGATTTATAGGGTTAGGGAAGATCTCTCTGAGATGTACCCTTTAAGCGAAGACCTGATGGATGAGGAGGAGCCACATATTGATAGGATCACAGAGGGTTGAAACTAAGGGAGAAAAAGCTCACAGGAACTTGAACTTGACCTGAACTTGACCTACAAGGGAGTGAGTGAGAGGTGAGGCTGCAGAGTTCAGCAAGGGCCCAATGTAGCCTCTGTTTACACCTTCATAGAACAGACAGCAAATCATTAACTATGCGACTAATTACTTAGCTGGCAATCATGGAAAGTGATGTAACGGGGAAAGCAAAGAGGAGAGCACTGTCGCGTGAGGGCACACAGAGGAATCAGGTCCGAAAAGGGTATTAAAAGTCCCTGTTTGAGAAGTCTCCTGGCAAACCAGGGAACGGTACCATAAAACCAAGAAAAGAGAGTGTTCAGCATGCGGCCATTTGTGTAAAAGACACACATTGCTTGAATCTGAACAAAGAAAGTACCTTTAGGAGGATATCCAAAAAAAACTGATAATATTGGTTGTCTCTGGGGAAGGGAACTGTCTATGGGACAGGGGCAGACAGAACACTTTTTGCTTTTCATAGTTTTTGAATTTTAAAGTAGGTAAATATATTATTAATTAAAAAAATTTAAGTGCAGCTCTAGGGCACATTAAGATTATAAATAATTCAGTTTTTAAAGGAAATATTTTCTAAGATTATTGGCTTCAAAGTGTCAATTAAATGCAAAATTCATAATGTTAAATATTTCCCACCATTTTAAATTACTATTTAAAAAAAAATCCTCTAGCCCGGGCTGGTGTGTGTCAGTTGGTAGGAGCAGCTTAATGTGCATGGGAAGATCTCTGTTTGATTCCCAGTCAGGGCATATATCCAGGTTGTGGGTTGGATCCCCTGTTGGGGCACATGTGGGAGGCAACTGACAACCGATCAATGTTTCCCTCTCACCTCAATGTTTCCCTCTCTCTCTTTTAAAACAAATTTCTAAAAATCCTCTCAGCCAGCAGTTCTCAACCTGTGGGTCACGACCCATTTGGCAGTCGAACAACCCTTTCACAGGGGTCGCCTAAGACCATCCTGCATATCAGATATTTACATTACGATTCATAACAGTAGCAACATGACAGTTATGAAGTAGCAACGAAAATAATTTCATGGTTGGGTCACAACATGAGGAACTGTATTTAAAGGGCTAGAAGGTTGAGAACCACTGTGCAAATCCACTAACATAATAAATAATACAAAGTAACTTAGATGTGACTCTAATGCCATGGTAATGTCTAAAATATTTTATTAGGCTAATGAGATTTACCGGTAAAATGCCAAAGTGGGTATCAAGTCCTGCATTCCATCACTTAACAGTACCACTATTTTAGAGTCATTTCCTGACTTCCATCACATTTCCCTCAAAGAGTACCACTGCATCTGCAACATTCGTCACCTTCCATTGAACACTGTTTCTGAATCTGTTGATCAGAGATTTGCCGAAAACGTTACTAAACTGCATAATTCACTCATTTACTCCCTGAAGAAGACAATTTCTTTGTTTGTTTAATCCTCACCTGAGGATATTTTTCCATTGAATTTTAGAGAGAGTGGAAGAGAGAGGGAAAGACAGAGGGAAGGAAATATCAATGTGATAGAAATACATCGATTGGTTGCCTCCTGCACATGCCCCAACCAGGGCCTGGGCTGGGAGGAGCTTGCAACCGAAGTATGTACCCTTGATCAGAATTGAATTCAGGACCAATTCGTCACCTTCCATTGAACACTGTTTCTGAATATATTGATCAGAGATTTGCCCAAACCGTTACTAAACTTCATAATTCACTCATTTCCTCCCTGAAGAAGACAATTTCTTTGTTTAATCCTCACCTGAGGATATTTTTCCATTGAATTTTAGAGAGAGTGGAAGAGAGAGGGAAAGACAGAGGGAAGGAAATATCAATGTGATAGAAATACATCGATTGGTTGCCTCCTGCACATGCCCCACCAGGGCCTGGGCTGGGGAGGAGCCTGCAACCGAATGTACTCTTGATCAGAATCGAATTCAGGACCATTTGGTCTGCACGCCAATGCTCCATCCACTGAGCCAAGCCAGCTAGAGCAACAAGTTCTTTTCCAACATGTACTTCACAAAACTTCTGAGGTTACAGATTTACCTCTCCTGAACTATTGGATCCTAGACATGCATCTACAGCAGATGATGTGAAAAGGTTCAGTCCTGTACACCAGCAATCAGAATATATGAAGTGTTAGGACACTAGATAGCCTTCCCCTTAGAGAAGTGAGCATGCAGATCCTCTCCAGTCTCAGACTCTTTCAGATAAAATCCAAAGGCCAATGTCTGTCCTTCCATTTTTGCCAAGTGACATTTGGAGGGGAAAACAAAACACACACAAAACACACAACATGCTGGTTTGAAATCCT
>NW_006296624.1:441950-456482 GCF_000327345.1 Myotis davidii | reverse complement strand
TCTCTTTGTCCCCCTTTCTCCCCTTCCGCCTTATCTATCATTTATATGTACATCTTAACCCATGAATGAAGCAATCTTTGTTCACATTGAGGCACTATGGTAGCCATTCTTATCATGATGTTAGACCAAATCTAAGGATGTACTGATTATGGTTTGGCTATCCCCAATGTGCTGTCAGGAAAGATGTTTTCCTTTGGAGAAAACAAAAAAGGGTGCATTATACCTCAATACCAGGCTAAGGTTGGGTAAGGTGAATGTGCAGAGAGAAAAACTTCCCAGGAGCCTTTTAAATAGTAAAAAACATATATTCAAATGGATTTAGGGCCTGAGAACTTGGCTATAAAGGCACCCTACTTTAAATTGTTCCTCCCTAAGCTTCATGAAGAAGCCTAGACCATCATGTTTGATGCTGTTTACTAAGGGTTTAGTGTGGTGTTTGGCCCACCATAGATATAATACAAATGTATTTTGAACAACAAATTAAAGAAGGAATATTTATCCACACAATTCTCTGAGTAGTCTGTAGTATGTGGTGATTAGAAAATACGAAAATCCTTTAGAGATGCTTCAGAGGGCATCAAAAATGTAACACACTGCTCTCCCAATGGTCTTTTTTAGCATAATAGACCCTTAAATACTAAACGGAAAATGAATACAGTTAGGATTTGATTGGAATTTTTGAAATTGCTCATCTGGTTGGCTCAGTAAAAATCTCTATTTGCAAATCAGAAAAAAATCAGAACAAATTTCATTTCATATGTTCCCAATAATGCAAATATGTGTTTCTTTTGGCATACTCATAAAGAAGCATCATAAAACAAAATAATTCCACTGGCTTTTTACTCTTAATAAATGAGTTTTATTACTCTTAAAAAAACTCACCATAGATGTCCAAAAAAAGCAGTTGATATATTCCTTATACTTTAACCACAGAACTTTACATATTTCGTCTCAAACTATTTCTCTTCCCAGAAATAGTTTAACATTGAAATAGAAATAACAGTATAAGAAGAAACAAAAAAGCACTAAGAGTTATTGGACATCTTTCATTTTCAATAAATCAATTCACATTGGGAAATGTCTGATTTTTACAGTTATTACTTTGTTCTCTGTGCTGAAGTATGTAAAAATACTTACTATGCCATTTTAAAATTCATCTGTTAAATGCCTGTCTTTCCCCCTACACAGGAAGATACTTAAGAATAGAAAGTATATGTGATTCACTTAGGTAGACACAATCTCTAGCATTTTTTTCTGGTATATAGTAGGTCTTGGTAAAGGTTTATTGACTAAAATATATAATAGGTAAATGTAGAATTGTATACAAAATAACCTTTCTCTAAAATTGTTTCTTTTTAAATCATATATCTAATATATGCTCAATGTTGAAATTTAAATATTAAAAAATAAAGGAAAAATCACATCTGATTCCATTATCTTCACTACCATCAAAAGTTGGTGCATTTTCATATTATTAATACCTATAAATAAAATTTATTTTATTTTATTTAAAAAATAATATATATCCATTAACATTTATTTGAAAAATACTAAAAGATGGAAAAAATCCATAGACAGCAAAATAACAGACATATCCCATAACAATATCTTTACCAATACAGCTCCTAGGACAATGGAAACTAAGGAGAAAATAAACAAATGGGACTACGTCAAAATAAAAATCTTCTTCACAGCAAAAGAAACCATCAACAAAACAACAAGAGAGCCCACTGCATGGGAGAACGTATTTGCCAATGTTACATCTGATAAGGGTTTAATCTCCAAAATTTATAGGGAACCCATACATCTTAATAAAAGGAAGATAAACAATCCAATGAAAAATTGGGCAAAGGACCTAAACAGACATTTTTTGAAAGTGGACATACAGAAGGCCAAGAGACATATGAAAAAATTCTCAAAGTCACTAATTATCTGAGAGATGCAAAGCAAAACAACAATGAAGTACATGTCAGAGTGGCTATCAACAAATCAACCAATGAAAGTGCTGGCAAGGATGTGGAGAAAAAGGAACCCTCATGCACTGCTGGTGGGAAGGCAGACTGGTGCAGCCACTGTGGAGAACAGTATGGAGTTTCCTCAAAAAATTAAAAATGGAACTCCATTTGACTCAGTAATCCCATTTTTAGGAATATATCCCAAGAAATTAGAAACAGCAATCAGAAAGAATATATGCACCTCTATGTTCATAGCAGCACAATGTACAATAACTCAGAATGGAAACAGCCTAAGTGCCCATCAGTAGATGAATGGATTAGAAAACTGTGGTACATCTACACAATGGAATACTAAGCTGCTGTAAAAAGGAAAGAACTCTTATCATTTGCAACAGCATGGAGGGACAGACAGATCATTATGCTAAGTGAAATAAGCCAGTCGGAGAAAGATAATATCACATGATCTCACTCATTTGTGGAATATAATGAACAATATAAACTGATGAACAAAAACAGATCCAGAGAGATAGACCACGCAAACTGACCTTCAAACCTCAAAGGGAAGGCAGGGGAAGGTGGAAGTGGGTGGGTAAGGGATCAACCAAAGGACTTGTTTGCATACATATGAGCATAACCAATGGACACAGACAGTAGCGGGGGTGAGGCCTGTGTTGGGGGGTGGGAATGGGTGGGGAGAGGTCAATGGAGAAAAAGTAGACATATGTAATACTTTCAACAATAAAGAATTTTTTTAAAAAAAACTAAAAAATGAAAAATAAATAAAAATTCCAATTTTATCATGAAAATCTCATTCCTTTTGTAGATATAAACATACTTTGTTTTGTTTGGTCTGGGAAGTGCAAGAATTTCATCTGCAATGATTTAGGAAAATAATATAAGTTCCCCAACAACACAGTTCAGATTTAGTTACCAGAGTATATTAACTATGAATAACTGCATAAAGTATAAATGATGCTAGGTATTCATTCCATAAATTACTACCTATGTAATAGATTCACATAATAATCCATAGCAGAGGACCCCACTGATCCAGAGCTACAGAATAAAATAAATGTGTATTGTTTTAATTTGCTAAGTTTTGGAAACTTGTTAGGCAGCACTATAAAAGTAATGTACTAAGCATAAAATTTTTGATTCACAGACTTTTAAATTCGATACTATGTGGATACGGCCCCAGTCTTGCGGCATTTGGTATTTCAGAGGAATAAAATCTGAAGTCAATTCATTTACCACCTTATTTATAGAAAACCATTTTCCCCATCTGTAAAATTATAAAAACATTTCCTCTGTGCTTACATTATAAGAAAATGGCCAATATCAGGATATAAATTTATCTCCTTTCTTTCAACTCTCCCTATTCTTATTTTTTTGTATTCATTTATTTTTAAGAATAATTTATTGGATTTTATGTTAGATTATTTATTTCAAATGTTGAAATAAACCTAGCAAGGGGCACAACTGAGAAAACAAGGACCTCACCGCCAGATAACCTTTCCTCCCTAGCATATCGCTGGTCATGCATTTTGGACCCCTGACCTTTCATATTGCTGGTCATGTGGTTTAGATCCCCTGGCCTTCCCTCCCTAGAGATAACACCTAGGCCAGTTATATTTCAGCTCCAAGCCCAGAAAAGCAGCAAAACCAGACAATCAAACACAAGGCTGACCTCAGGACCAGCTGCATTGACTAACGACCCCCTGCCCTGAGGCCAACCAATCCGTGGAGACCAGGACCCTGAAAGGACCCACCTAGAAAGCTGATGAAGAGTCTATTGACATCCTTTCCTGGGACCTCTCCTAAGATCTCCATTCTTAAAAGTTTTTAGGATGGAGGACCCAGCACCCTCCTCCTCCCAGGAGCATGTCAACACCTTTCCCCTTCCCCTCTTGTTCCCACCCCAGGTGTGTTTTCCTCACCTCTATTTCTCCTAAACTACAAGGGCCCTTCTTTTGCCTCTGAAACTTGTTTCTTAAACTCATTTCTCCCATGGTCCATTTCTTCTACTTCTGTGATTTTCTAAAGAAATATGTTCTTATCCTTCGAGTCTTAGCTCTGAATTCTTTCCTAGTCAGAATTCACTAGGAAAAGTTGCTGAACCAAGGTCTGGTCTGAACCCACCTAACACCGGGTGCCATCCTCACCACATCCAACAAAACCTTTGTACATTTCCTTCATATCCTGGAGAATACATATTTCTCTTTCACATTAGGAATTTGACTTAGAGTACCGGTACAACTTTTCACTACTATATCTCCAAAGCAAAAGTTAATTCTGCTATTGCATTTTAATGTCTTGCATCCCATCATATTTTATCTCACTCTGTTGGAACACATACCCGTTCCTTCTCATCGCAATCTGTTCTGATCTTACAGCTCTATCTATTTTATAAAATTCATGTTTTTTTGAATCCTATTGATGATGCCAAACATTTTACATTTCTTTTCCTTTGGATAATGTAGTAAGTGTTCTTTGAATACATCCTTCCCCTCAGTTAGTAAAAATAATTTCTTCTCTCTTCATTTCCCTATCTTGTCCTTCTTAAGTAATGATGTATTTAGCTTTGTACTTACCAACAGTCAGGATTGGTGGATTATACATAGGTTTACAAAAGTACCCACCCATTATGGGTAAGATTGAACATTTTCAGTTCTGCATCCATAGCTTTATAAAATAAACAGGCATTATCCCAATTTTTATCAGGCTTTCATCTGGTTAGATCATGACAGAACCCTTTCTCCCCTCCTCCCTGACATCTTCATATAAGAATAGAGCACAGGTGTTAGAAGGGTAGGCTCCAGAATCAGCCAGTTCGAATGAATGACCCAAGTCTCAATAGCAATGCTGCTGTGGTCAATTCATTTAAATTCTCTCTCTGCATCAGATTCCTTATAAGTAACATGGGCGATAATATGGCATTAGTCTTCCATTATCTCTAGTTTCCACTCTCCACAGTTTTAATTACCCAAGGCCAACCATGGTTTGAAAATGTTAAATAAAAATGGAAATAAACAACTCATACATTTTAAATTGTGTTTTGTTCTGAGTAGTGAAATGAAATCTGGTGCTGTCCTGTAGTGTTATGCTCAAATCACCCAAAAGTTTAGGAATAACGATGCTGGCTTTTCAGATATGTCAAAGAGAAATTGTAAAGTGCTTCCCTTAAGTGAAAAGGTGAAAGTTCTAGATTTAAGGAAATAAAAGAAAATCAAGTCCTGAAGTTGCTAAGATCTAATGGCAAGAATGAATCTTCTACTGATGAAATTGTAAAGAAGGAAAACGAAAGTTGTGCTAGTTTTACTGCCACACCTCCAACTGCAAAAGTTATGGCCCACAGGGCATAATAATTGCTTAGTTAGGATGGGAAAGGCACTAAATTTGTCGGTGGAAGATGTGAACAGAAAAAGTGTTCTGAATGACGGCAATGTGTTGCAGCAGAAAGCACTGAGCCTATACAAAGCCTTCAACAACGGATTTCCCAAAACAAGTGGCCATGTTCACGTAACTTTACCTTATATTGTTATAATTGATCTACGTAATATTAGTTCTTATTGTTAATATCTTTCTATGCCTAATTTATAAATTAAACATCACCATAGATATATATGTTTAGAAAAACCATAATAGCCCTAACCGGTTTGGCTCAGTGGATAGAGCGTTGGCCTGCAGACTCAAGGGTCCCAGGTTCAATTCCAGTCAAGGGCATGTACCTTGGTTGCAGGCACATCCCCAGTTGGGGGTGTGCAGGAGGCAGCTGATTGATGTTTCTCTCTCATCGATGTTTCTAACTCTCTGTCTCTCTCCCTTCCTCTCTGTAATAAAAAATCAATAAAATATATTTTTTAAAAAGAAAAACCATAATATACCTGCAGTTTCAGGCATTCACAGGGGGCCTTGGAATGAGTCCCCTGTGGAGAGGTGGGGGAACTACTGTACAAAAACCCTCGTTAATTGTAGCATTAAAAAAAGATAATGCATCCGAAGGTTTAGCTCAGTACCTGGCACTTTGTAAGCACTCGGTGTCAGCCTTCCTCTAGTTCGATCACTAATATGGCACAGAAAACCCACTTCCCTCGGAATACACTGTTACCAAGGCTCTTTGCTCACTCCCACCTCTATGGCTTTATTTGTGCGGATGCCCCTTCTGGAATATAACGAATTATGTTGTCAACGCTCCCTCTACAGCACCCTGCTCAGTTTCCAATCAGGTGGCTATTTCTGACTGTATGTACAGAGAACAAATGAGGAGAGGGCAAAAGGAATAGCATTCGGATTGCTGCAAAAACTAGCCACGCACAGTTAGCTAAATCAGTTATCTGATTACCACAGGCCGAATGGCTCAGAGTAAGAGAACAGCCTCCAATTACACAAAGCGTTTGCATTTTTCATAGACCTTGGGAATAGTGGGTATTTCCTGACATCCTGGTACTTTTTGACTGTGAATTGACTTTGGTCAATTTATCTCCTAGCCTGGGAAGCACATGCGCCTACCTTCTCTGAGTTCAAGATCGGAAAATAAAACTGTCAGTTGTACACATACAAATAACTAGACATCACCCAATCCCGTGCTTAATCCTGAACCCGCAAAACGGCTTGTTATTGTGCATCCTGTCTCGCTGAATGGCACCATTATCTTCTCTGTCAGACAAGCTCAATATTCCAAGATAATTTTTCCTCTTTCCTCTAACTCAATTGCATTTTCAATCAGCCAGTAACTACTGCCCAATCATTTCTACAATGCCTCTCCAATCTGGCTCCCACTTTGCCATTCATACTCCCTTAAGTCTCAATTCTATACTTGCCCATTTGTCATTTGGCCTATTGTTACAGTCTCTGAAGTGGTCTCCAGCCTCATGTTTTCCTTCTCCAATCAATACTACTTATTGTTGCCAGAATTATCTACCCAAAATACAAATCTCATCATGTCACTGCCCTCATCAAACACTAAAAAGATTCCCTGATCCTACAGAAAATAGTTTTTTTTTTTTCTTACTTGAAAAGATCTATCACCCCTTTCCAGGCCTGTCTCCTCAGAGATCTCTTCAGAGTATGCATCACGACCAGTGGACACCTGCCACCTGGAGCACACTGAGTACTTGGCTTCCCAACAATTTAGTTTTTTCCTATCTCTCAGCCTGGAGTGTGTTGGTATTGGCAAACACCTCGATCTACTCAAACCTTCTTCGTCCTTCAAGACTCAATGCAAGAGCCACCTCTGAAATGACCCTCAGAATGCTCGGATTAGCAGTATATTGTTTCTTTTCTATGTATTCACTTTATTTTCTCTTTCTGCCTTTTTTTTATGCTTGTCCATACATAAACCAGGCTAGAGAAGTAATTTTGCTGCATTCACTCTGATCTTCCACAATCCGGAAAAATATGTTTGCACATAGCAGTCGTTCAAAAAACAATTCCCATAAGTTATCAGGCTTAAACCTATAATATGTAAATACTGTTTTATCATAATCATTGTGTTAAAATCGCATATAAAGTGCTCATATTTTATATAGAAATGAAAATGAAGATGACTAAATTTTTTACTTTGGGCATCCTCCAGTATTTTGGGTCACTTCCTCTGCGGGAAGGATGTAATAATAAGATAAAATATATGAAAGTGAGTTTCAAGGGCACAGTTTGCCCTCCTGCGTAGTAATTATACGTTATTTAACTCTGTGCTCTTTACAAGTAAAAGTTTAAGTTAAACCATACTGTGGGTTTGTTAGCATTTAAAATTTTTCAAACTATTTTCACATTTCTTATGTCATTTCTTAAATACTACACTTCTTATTATCCATTTCTTATAAGCTCAAGAAAATCAAAACTTTTGACAAAATAATTAAGAATTGGAACTTGAATGTCTTTTAAAAAATTATTTAAAATTCACGGTGTTCTTCACCACTTTACTATGGTTTAATTTTGGTGAGTCCTCAGGGTCCCTAAGAGCTCCATTCTCTGAGTACTGGATTTATGGGAATCTTTATAAAAGACAAAGCAGGTTTGGCTACTCAGTAGGGTGACCATAGAATTATTGGGACACGTGTGAGAGTAAACAAGGCAATACTACCAGAAGAGGTAATTAGAAACCAGGACTGTGCTGAGTAAATTTAATATGCAATCTAACTACCAGCCTTAACACTTGAGACAACCATATTTTCTCCCCTGTAAAGTCAAAGTATAGAAAGTTATTTATGAATTTTCTGTGTTGAAATATTTATTAGTTTCTGCGGAAAACTGAATTTTATAGCAATGATATTTTTAAAATCCAAATTTACTTTAAAATACCTCAAAAATATTTAGTTTCAAATGAACTGTGAAAATGCTTACATGCCAGTTTGGAGTGGAAATGTTACCCTTCTCCCAAAACCAGCATCAATAATGATGGACATATCGAGCCATCTTGGGAATAAAAAGTCTTAAGCATATAGATTCCATACCTAATGCTACAAATGGTCACAGAACTGATTTCAGGCAACATGTGGAAAGCATCCTTGGATCTTTGGCATTTCCAAAGCCTTTCCCTCTTTGCTTCTGCAGATCAATTTTTATTATTATTTTCTTTTATTTGAAGACTTTTATTTTTATATATTTATTTTTGACAAGTACATAGTGGAGTAAAAGTAGGTTTATAGTTGTTCAAATGGAAATAAGACAATAATAATATCAGAATAAATTCTGTGTTTCGCGTACTCACAACCATAACCTACTTATGCCTCAGCCCCACATAAAGATGTAAAGGGTGATGTTTGGATATATGTATACATTAAGCAATGATTACACTCTAACTAATTAACATATTCATCACCCGTCATAGTTATCATTGTGTGAATGTGTGTGTGTGTGTGTGTGTGGTGAGAATACTTAAGATGAACTCTCTTTGCAATTTTTAAGTATATGATACATTATTATTAATTATCCATAATCACCATGCTGTGCATTAGGTTTCTAGAGTTCATTCATTTTATCACTGAAAGTTCATATTTTTTATCAAAATTATTTTTTTTGCTAATTAATAACTTTTAAAACACCATGCAGGAGATCCAAAGGCTATAGACTGATTTACAACAAATATCAACATATAACTTTGTTCTTTTAGAATTTAATTATTTGAAGGGATTTTAATCTTTAAGTCCTTAATTTTCAGCCTTCCCTAAAATTAAAGTCACTTATAAATCTAAATTTCTGTATGCAAAATCAGTCACCTGTTATAAAATATATTAACCACAGGCCAATCATTCTTAATGTAAAATCACTTAAAATTTTTAAATCTTCAATTTTATAAAATTTAAAAAAACTTATCTATTAATTCAAAATGATAAAACATCTTCAAAAAATTTGCCAGCTAGCTGTGTAGACACTATCTGAAGTATTCTTCCTCTGACAAATCCGGTAGTTTGCATCTCTTTGTTAACAATTGATTGATCACTAGGCCAACAAATATTTATTGATGGCAGAAATGCAAGTCATTACAGTTAATCAAGTTTTGATGTTAATGAATACAGCTCTGATGTCTTTGTACCTGAGTCATGCCTTTGATGACCTCATATCATTCAATTTACTTTTTGACATTGGTGAGGTGGCACTGGGAAAACTGGCATGATAGCTGAATGCCATGCCCCATAAAACAAACAAACAAAAACTGCAGAGTCACCCTTTCACAACATGCACTGGCCTGGTGACTGAACTCCATGCCCCAGTGATACCAGTAGAAGAATCTCCTGCACTCGAACCACAAATTGGTCCATAATGTTTTATGTGATTTTTAGGGTTATTCAACAGTAACTGTGAAGTAATTTCATAACATCATAATATTACAGTTACCTAGTGTTCTATTTTTGGAAGTATCAGTATATACTAAATTGCATTTTTGGAACAGTTCCTAGATTCCTTAGATTTGTATTTTGAATACAATAATCTTTAATTAAAGGTGATTGAAACAAATAATAATAAAAATTTTGCTTTCCATTAGTGATTGCATGGCATGTGATGGACTCTTAGAAGAATTGAAAACATACTGAAATACAAGGTGGGGCAAAAGTAGCTTTACAGTTGTTTGCAGAGAAAATAAATATGATAATTAGTAAATAATAACACAAAAATAAACTGCAGTTCAGGTACTCACAACTGTAAACCTACATTTGCCCCACCCTGTATTATCAAGATTTTATTGTTCTCATTGCCATTGAAAATAGCAACCTGACTAATGGAATTTAAGTAGGTTTCTAGGATGAAACTGAGGTTATTTCAGAGAGAGGGAGAGAGAGAGAGAGAGAGAGAGAGAGAGAAACACCAATCAATTGCCTTCAGCATGCACCTTGACTGTGAATTGAACCTACAACCTGGGCATGTTCCCTGACTGGGGATTGAACCTGCTACCTTTTGGTGTATGGGAGGATGCTCCAACTAACTAAGCCACACTGGTCAGGGCATAGATAACTATGTATATTAATACCAGACAAAAAAGACTTTAAGCTAAGAAGACTTTTAAGGCAATGTTACAGAGATTAAGAATGATATTTCAGAATAATAATACATTTAAGTTACCACATAGACATAACTCTAAATATTTCAGCAACTAAAAGTATAACTTTAAAAGACATAAAAGAAACATTGACAGAACTGAAAAGAGAAATAGATAATTCCACATTTATAATGAGGAATATACTTTACTTACTTCATTTTATTGAATTTATTTGGGTGACATTGGTTAATAATATTATATGGGTTTCAAGTGTACAATTCTCTAATACATCATCTGTATATTGTTTTGTGTGTTCACCACTCAAAGTCAAGTCTTTTTCCACCACCATTTATCCCTGCTTTACCCTCTTCTACCTCCCCTTTTCCCTCTGAAATTAATCATACTGTTGTTTGTGTCTCTGAGATTTTTTTTTTTTTACTTAATCTCTTTATCTTTTTCACCTGGCCCCAAACTCGCCTTCCCTCTGACAGTGGTTCTATCCATCTATGAGAGTCTGTTTCTATTGTTTTTACAATTTGTCCATCAGATTTCACATATAAGTGAAATCATAGTATTTGGCTTTCTTGGACTGGCTTATTTCACTTAGCATAATAACCTCCAGGTCTATTCAAGCTGTCACAAAGAGTAAGATTTCCCTATTTTTTATATCCAAGTAGTATTCATTGTGTAAGTGTACCACACCTTTTATATCCACTCATCTACTGATGGACACTTGGGCTGCCTCCAAAGCTTGGCTATTGAAAATAATGCTGCAATAGGGGATTTTAAAACACTACTCTCAATGACTCCAGAGAAGCAGATAAAGTCAGATTAAATAATAGAAGATATGAATAAAATAATAAATATAATATGTAATCATTACACGCACACACATTATCTATCTGTCTATCTATCTATTTATCTATCTATCTATCACATCTCTCTCATTACACGCACACACATTATCTATCTGTCTATCTATCTATTTATCTATCTATCTATCTATCTATCTATCTATCTATAACCTATCATACAAAATGATGACAAAATGAGCACTGTTCTAGAGAAAAGAAACTGTATCATAATAGAGCACATCATGAGCCATAAAACAAGTGCCAACAAATTTCAAAGGCTTGAAATCACATATGTTTCCTTACTATTGCAAAATTAATTCATGTTAAAAGATAATTTAAGAAATCCTAAAATATTTTGACATTAAAAATGACTAAATAATCTACGAGTTTAAAGAGTCATAAAGAAAATTAGAAGATACATGATTATGAAACTACATCCAGTTGTGAGACACATCTAATTCCATGCTTAGAGGGAAATTTATGGTCTTAAGCACATACAGTAGAAACTAAGAAAACTCTGCCTTGATCGGTTAAAAAAAGAATAGTAAACTAAAGCCAAAGAAAGTAGAAGAAAGTAAATAATAATTTAAAGAAAAATAATATAATTTAAAAAACATGTCATCTGAATCTCAGACATAATGTAAAACACAATACTTAAAACAGTGAGAAGATAACAAGGAGGAAATCTAGGTGATCTTGGTGTTGGAAATGAGCTTTCAGATACAATACCCAAAGCATGATCCGTGAGAGAAAAAAATTGCTAAGTTGGGTGTTGTTAAAATGAAAAACTTCTGCATTGGGCATATTTCATAAAAGACTTGAAAGAAACCATGATTTATTTCAATGAGTGAATGGATAAATAAACTGTGGTACATCCATATAATGGAGTATTTAGTAAAAAAGAAAATAAACTATGAAAAGACATGGAGGAGCCTCAAATGTATATTGCTAAGTAAAATAAACCAATTTAAAAAGGCTATATCCTGTTTAATTCCAGTTACATGATGTTCTAGAAAAGAAAAAATAATGGAGATTTTAAACCATGGGTTTTATTCAATAATAATGTATTAATATTTGATCATCAATTATAATAAATGTACCACATTAACAAGGAGCAGGGGAAGAAGTATATGAGAGCTTTCTGCACTTTCTGCTTAATTTTCTTCTGTAAACCTAAAGTTGCTTTAATAAATAAAGCCTATTAATTTTTAAAAGTATAAACCTGTCCTAAAAATGTAATAGAGAAAAATCAACAAAATAATTGGTTCTTTAAAAACAACACCAGTTGAGATAATGTTATCACTACTGATCTTATAAAAATGAAGGATAGAAGTAACGTATAGTCTAAGTGAAGATGGAACATTACTATAGATTGTATAAGTATTAAAATCTAAAGATATTGTTTGTGAAAAACTAGAGGCCCAGTGCATGGAATTCATACACTGGTGGGGGGTGTGGCCTGCAGGGATTTACCCGCTGTGGGAGCACCGCTCATCCTGGTCAGCTGAGCAGCTGTGGACCCACCCTCTAAGCGGCTGCTCCAGCTGTGGGAGTACCCTTCATCACGGTCAGCCCAGCAGCACTCCCACTGTGGGAGCGCACTGACCACCAGGGGGCAGCCTCTGCATTGATTGTCTGCCCCCTGGTGATCAGTGCGCATCATAGCGACTAATCGATCGGCCATTCAGGTTGTTCTGCTGTTCAGTCACTGAGCTTTTATTATATAGGATTTTATGCCAGTGAATCTTAAATTTTAGGTCAATTGAACAAGTTCCTGGAAACACCTTAGAAAAAGTAGCATAAGATACAATACTACATTTATTAAAGAAATTGAATTAGAATCTTTCCCACAAAAAATATGTAGGCCAAGTTTACCAGTGAATTCTTCCAAAACTTAAGAAATAACACCATTCTTATACAAAATCTTCCATACATTTAGTTTAGTAATTTAAAATCAATTAATATAATTCACCACAATAATAAAATAAGGAGGAAATAAAATATCTCTGTTCAGAAAAAACACAATTGAAATAATTTACCATCTCTTCAGGATGAAAACCTTTGGCAAATTAGGAATAGATGGGAACTTCATTAACCTCAGAGAGCAGCTGCAGAAAACTACTGTAAACATCATAACTAGCAGAGAAATATACAAAGCCTCCCCCAAGATAAGGGATAAAACAAAGATGTCCATTATCCCCAAATTTGTTTTTAACAATGTTTTTACTCCCCAACTTTACTCATCATTCTCCTGGAAGTCCTAAACAGTAAGTCGATAAGTCAAAAAAAGAAGAGTATTATTATTCATGAATAACTTGTCTGGATATGTAAGAAAATCCAAAAGGATCTACAGTTTATCAGAATGAATAAGTGAATTTAGCCATGTTGCTGGATCCAAAGTCAACATGTAAAAAACAGTTGTGTAAAGTAGTAACTGAGAGTGAGAGAGGTGCTAATAACGCTCCATTCCTCTAATATGGATGAGAGATACGTATGTGTCTTCACTTTGTGAAAATCCATAGTTACATACTTCTAATTAATGTATTTTTAGTATATATATGGATATATATATATATATATTCAAACAAGGCCTATGTTCTTTATTGTGTATGGAGTTTCAGTGTTCAAGGTCAAAAAATTGCACAATAATGTGACTATACTTCAGAGCACTGAATTGTGCACTTAGAAATAGACAATAATGCAGTGAAGGCCTGGAGAGGGGATCAGGGTGAGGGAGATGGTCAATGGGGGGAAAAGGTGGACATCTTATTTTTAAGGAAGGGGGACATCTGTAATACTTTCAACAATTTTTTGAAAAAATAGTTAAGATGGTACTCTTTATATTATGAGTATTTCAATTAGTTATATAACAGGCCTGGTGGGTTTGGCTCAGTGATTAGAGTATTAGCCCTTGGACTGAAAGGTTGAGGTTCAATTCCAGACCCTGGTCGGGGTGAGTGTGGGAGGCAACCAATCTATGTGTCTCTCTCACATCGCTGTTTTTCTCTCTCTCCCCCACTTCTCCCTCCCTCTCTATCTCTCTAAAAAAAAATAAATAAAATAAATCAATGGAAAAAATATATTTGGGTGAAGATTTAAATTAATAATAATAAGTGAATAAAAATTAAAATGTTTTCTTTATAAAATATAAATGGCATTAAGAAATTTGTATTAAAGACAGGTGAATCTAAATAACACAAACAAAAATCAAATTCGAAATCAGTCACCCACCATTACGATATTCCCC
>NW_006296624.1:434831-441830 GCF_000327345.1 Myotis davidii | reverse complement strand
TGGGATGCGTATAAGAATGAAGAAAGATGCCCCAGTTTTCCTGTCCTTGGAATGTAAACCCAATGCTTCCAGGCAGAATATCCACCCATTTTTCCTAAGAAATCCTGACCACAAGAATCTTTATGACTATGATAACAGAATCTAAAGAGCACAAGTACTATAGGGGGTAAATTTTCTTCTAGCAGTGATTAATATCTACCTATCTATCTATCATTATCATCTATCTATCTACTAGGATTTTAAGATCTGTTAATATAGATTAGATGATAGATAGATAGATAGATAGATAGATAGATAGATAGATAGATAGAAAGATAGATAGATGATAAACAGATGATAATCTACATATATTGTTTAAATAAACCTGAACACAGGCTCTTTAGCAGGATACCTATTGGAGATACAAGAATATGAGAATATTGTGAGACCATGACAACGGCAGAGCTCACAGGGGCCCTATTTTTGCACGGGGTCTGAGTTGGAATCATTAACTCTCCCTATTGGCATGACTAGATGAGACAATCATTAAGTTTAAAGTGCACATTTCCATGGAGAAAAACCTACTCTGGCCCTTCGGTCAAACTGACTGTTGCCTGCCTGTTGGTTGAAAGGACGTTACAAGTTTCATTATACTTGATTGAAAGCTATTTATCCCAGCCAAAGGGCCACCACTACCCCACAAAGGGCTTTAAACCTGAGAAATGTGAGCCTTGAGGGGAGCCCCAAACTGTTTTAATTAAAAAAACAAAGGAAACAATCAGGTTTTGTTGTTGTGCCGCAAAAATAGCCTGGATATGTTTATTTTCTCAAGGCCATGGCTTGGCGAATGAAAGTGGCCTGGATTTGGGTTCCAGTGTTCAAGTGACCTGGTGATCTTGTGTAGGGCACAAATTAGACAACTGTATCCAGGCACCAGGCCTGGCGATACATGGCGAGACACAGATGCCAGCACTGCTGGCACTTAGGGTGAGACCTGAGTGGCAGAGCATAGATAGAATTAGCAATATGTAATGGTATTTCCTAATAAATTGGCAAAGAAATAGAGACTTGAGAATGCACTGCAATGTTTGTGACACCAGAAAACAAATATTACCTCCATAGATAAACCAATATTTTGTTTTAAAAGAGATTTTAAAATACATTCTGTGAAGTAATATTTATGTCATTTAAATGGGTTTGCCTTCAAAAAATGGTGTCAACATGTAGAGGAGGAGAGTTTCTGGGCTTTGGGAAGGGCTACTTCCTTCTGCCAGAGAAGCACATTAGTAAATTATAATATTTTCATGTCCAGAGTTGGTCACTAAATATAAACTTTCAGATTTACATGAAATAAACTTATTCTTTTTCAAAAGGCTATATATAGAAATGCCACTTCACATTTGCAACCATGATTTAAATTATATAATTTATACCTTAAAAATTTGATTGAGGGGGAGCCCCAAACTGTTTTTATGAAAAAGAAAGGGAGCAATGAGGTTTTATTTTTAAACTGCAATGATTCTGAATGATTTCTGATTAACAAACAAAACGGTCTGCTACTCCAGTGTCTCTGATCACTTTATAGCACAATGGAAAAGGTTACTAATGGGTACCTCTGAGGTCAGGACTGACACTGTAGCACTCACATTTGTGTATTAATGAGCCCCAGAACTGGGCTCTTCTAGGATGGCAAGATCTGTTAACAGAGCACAATCTGAAGTGCTCTTAAAATCTGAAACAACCAGGCTACAGAGACTATCATCCTGATGTGTAGGCCCTAAAACAGTAACCTTTCCCCAAATACCTGGGATATGCGTGCGAGGGAGAATGTAATCAGATGAATTGTCAATCATTCATCAATGGCAGGAGGAAAATGGATGTGGAAGATGCTGAACTACTACAAATATATGTGTACTTCTGGCCATTGCTTTTCAATGAAGAAAATATTGTCATAATAATTAGAGAATGCACTTCACCTATTTTGAGTTTATATTTGTGTATGGTGTAAGAAAGTGATCTAGTTTCATTTTTTTTTTGGCATGGATCTAGTAGACTATCTTTTTAAAATATGTATTTTACTGATTTTTTTACAGAGAGGAAGGGAGCGGGATAGAGAGCCAGAAACATCGATGAGAGAGAAACATCCATCAGCTGCCTCCTGCACACCCCCTACTGGGGATGTGCCCGCAACAAGGTATATGCCCTTGACTGGAATCGAACCCGAGACCCTTCAGTCCACAGGCCAATGCTCTATCCACTGAGCCAAACCGGTTAGGGCACTAATAGACTATCTTTACCTCCTTGTATATTTTTGGCTCCTTTCTCAAATATTAATTGACTATAAAGTTGTGGGTGTATTTCTAGGCTCTTTATTCTGTTCCTTTGATCTCTATGTCTGTTTTCATGCCTTTATGATGCTGTTTTTATTACTATGGGTTTGTAGTATAGTTTGATATTATATAGTGTGATTCCTCCAAACTTGTTCTTCTTTCTCAAGATTGCTGGGACTACTCAGGGTCTTTTGTGGTTCCATATGAACTTTTGTAATATTTGTTCTAGTTATGTGAAATATGTCATTGGTATCTTGAAAGGGATTGTACTGAATTTATAGATTGCTTTGGGGAGTATGGACATTTTAACGATGTTAGTTCTACCAATCCATGGACACATTATATTCTTCCACTTGATTATATCTTCCTGTATTTGCTTTTTCAATGTCCTGTAGTTTTATGAGTACAGGTCTTTAAGTTTATTCTTGGATATTTTTTTTTCATTTTGAAGCTATTGTGAATAGAATTATTTTCTTAGTTTCCTTTTCTCATAGTTCATTACTGGTATATAAAAATGCAACTAATTTCTGGATATTTATTTTGTATTTTGCAACTTTACTGAATTCATTTAACTATTTTAGTAGTTTCTTTGGTGAAATCTTTAGGGTTCTTTATATACAGTATCATGCCATCTGCAAATAATGACAGTTTTACTTCTTCCTTTTCAATTCTGATGCCTTTTATTTCTTATTCTTGTCTGATTGCTGTGGCAAGAACTTCCAGTACTATGTTGAATACAGTGGTAAAAACAGACATTCCTGCATTGTTCCCCATCTTCAGGGTAATGCTTGTAGTTTTTTGCCCAATTAGTATGATGTTAAATGTGGTTTCTCATATATGGCATTTATTATGTTGAAGTATGTTCCCTCCACCTTAGTCAAGGGGAAAAAATAAAAACAAACATCAAACTAAAAAGCTTTTGCACAGCGAAGGAAACCATGAACAAAATGAAAAGACAACCCACTGAATGCGGGAACATATTTGCCAATGATATATCTAATAAGAAGATAATATCCAATATTTATAAAGAACTTACAAAACTTAATATCAAGAATACAAACAATCCAATTTAAAAATGGGCAGAGGACCTGAATAGACACTTATCAAAGAAGACAAGCAGATGGTTATTAACCTTTGAAAAGATGCTCAATGTCATTAATCATCTGAGAAATGCAAATTAAACAAGCATTGGTGAGGATGTGGAGAAAAGGGAACCCTCCTACACTGTTGGAGGGAATGCAGACTGGAGCAGCCACTGTGGAGAACGGTAGGGAGTTTTCTCAAAAAATTAAAAATGGAACTCCCATTTGACCCAGTAATCCCACTTCTAGGAATATATGCTAAGAAACCAGAAACACCAATTAGAAAGGATATATGCACCCCCATGTTCATAGCAGCACAATTTACAATAGCTAAGATTTGGAAACAACCTAAGTGCCCATCAGCAGATGAGTGGATGAAAAACTGAGGTACATCTGCACATTGGAATACTATGCTGCTGTCAAAAAAGGATCTCTTACCCTTTGAGACAGCATGGATGCACCTGGAAAGCATTATTCTAAGCAAAATAGGCCAGAGAAGAATAAGTATCACACGATCTCACTCATTTGTGGAATATGATGAACAACATTAACTGATGGACAAAAATAGATCTAGAGACATAGAAGCATTGGAACAGACTATGAAACATCAGAGGGAAGGCAGGGGAGGGTGGATGGGTGGGAAGAGATCAACCAATGAACTTGTATGCATATATGGATAACCCCTGGACACAGAAGGCCTTGGGTGGAAGGTTGGGGTTACACTGGGAGACGTCAGGGGGGAAAAAGGGGTCGTACAGTACATAATACTTTCAACAATAAAGATTAAAAAAACACAATGAGATATCACTTCACACCCATCAGGATGGCTATCATCAATAAGTCAACAAACAACAAGTGTTGGCAGGGAAGTGGATAAAAGAGACCCCCGAGCTCTGTTGGTGGGAATGCAGACTGGTGCAGCCCCTGTGGAAAGCAGTCTGGAGGTACCTCAAAAATTAAAAATGGAGCTGCCTTACGACTCAGCAATTCCACATCTGGGAATATACCCGAAGAAACAAAAAGCACAAAATTGAAAAAATATATGCACCTCTGTGTTCATTGAAGGGTCTTTTACAACAGCCAAGATTTGGAAGCGAAGTGCCCATCAGTAGATGAGTGGGTAGAAAGCTGTGGTACATTTACACAATGGAATACTACTACTTCTAGGCTGTAATGTGTTTAATAACTTGTATTTGCATAAATTATGTTCATTTATATGGTCAGATACAAATGGCTGGGTTGATAAATGGCTGGTTAGTTTTATAATCAGCCCAAGAGGGACCCAATTTAAAAAACTGCCTCCTGGGGGCATCTGATTTTCTAGGTGTTATCCATTTTGCCTCTAAACCACGAAACGTTGACAGATTTGGGCACCAAACACAGCTTATTCCCAGCTTCCAGGCCACAGTCTGAGCACTGTTTCCTCAGGCTCGATGCCTGGGAAAATTGGACAATTGCTTGCCACAAACTCAGACTTCCAAGAAGTACAACACAGTGGTAATGCAACACAACTCCAAGAAAAGGGAACACACACAGGGCAGTGTACAGGTGATGTGTTGTGGGGACTGTGCAACTGAAACCCACATAATTCTGTTAACCAGGGTCACCCCAATCCATTTAATAAAAAGAGGAAAAACAAACACTAAATCAGCAATGATGAAACTAAACAAGCTGACTTTCACAGAGTTTTTCTCTAAGAGTTTTTTAGTTTTTTTCTAAATTACTCTGAATTCTCATTCAGGATTTTTGCTCTATGGAACAAAGCAAAGTGTACTGAGAAAATTAAGAATTTTATAAAATGATAATTTGTTTAATCCTGTTGGGAAATAAAAGTAAATTGCAACTGTCAATTTCCATACCTATTGTTGGTACAATAGAAACCCATTACCAGATAGATGGAGACAAGAATTATTGAATTTAGGAAAAAGTCACAAACAATTTTTCTCAAATTCTAGCACTATAAATTATAAAAAAATTCTTTCTGGTTGGTAATACCTATCAAAAGCCTTTAACAAATATATGTGTGTGTGTGTGTGTGTGTGTATCACAGTGGTCAATGCCTGCATATATATATATATATATATATATATATATATATATATATATATATATATATATATATATATATATATATATATATATATATATGGTAGGATATATATATATATTTAATCTAGTAATTCCATTCTGTAATTTTATTCTGAGGAAACAATCATGGTACAACCAAAACTTAGCTTCAAAGATGCTCACTGTAAGAACTATTGATAACTGCAAAAATTAGAAACAGTTTTAGTATGAAGCCATAAAAATGCTGATTGAATAAATTTTGATGCTATGAAATGCTAAAAAAAGACATAAAGGAAAAAGAAGGTTTTCACTAAAAGGAAACATTTCAAGGGAATCATGACTTCTTTCTTTACTAATATGAGGGAAATGTAAATATTTCTGAGGAGAAATAAGTGCGGCAGATACCAGCACTTGTAATCACTGTGTTTTGAAGATGAGACTAGGCTCTCCACCTGAGAGTCTGCACAAGGTGTTCAGATAGAGAACGTGCCTTCAATATTAAGGGAAATAGTTGAACTATTTTCCCACTGTTAGATAGCCTTCTTCTGGTGAAACTGGTCTTACTTTTTCCCTGCATGTCTTGCCTCAGTAATATCCCCAATTCTTATGACTAACTCCTTCAACTTGATCTTGAATGTTACATATTCTGGGAAGTTTCCCCTAACTGATTCCCACATTGAAATCCTAGTCTGGATGTGCAATGTTCTTACACATCCTCATATCAATTTGTACTCTTCACTATCAATGATCACACTGGGTCATAATTATCAGGCAATTTGTCAGTCCTTCCACCTTCTCTTTTGGCTCTCCATCCAGTAATCTCTTGGTAATAAGCACTGAGGTTTGTTCCTTCTCCTGCAAGTCTGAACAGAATTCTTGCCCCTTATTTGACATTCAACTAATGGTGAATGAAAGAATGCAATCTATACAAAACAGTTGACATCACTATTACTTACCAACATAAATATCTCTACCCTTTGTTTATCCATCTTGATATTTGGTTATTTATTTGCCTCTAGTCTTGCCATTATCATTAACTCCTTTCAGAAAAGGAAATAGATCAGCTTGTGAAAAAAGGAATCTGCACTACCTTTAGGCAGAAAGTTCTAAGATCAGTATTCTTTCATTGGAGCCACAGATCTGTATTCAGGTAAGAATTTAATATATTCTCTTTCTGATAATATAATGAAAAGGGTTTGTGGGTTCAAGAAAATAGAAAATTTAATATAGATATGTAGTGGTTAATTACAACATAGGAAGTTAATACCATAAAGCCTGTAGCAAGAGAGTATTATAATTAAGATAGAGAAATTAAAATAGCATAGGATTTTCACCTTTCAGTTAGTAGGCAGGAAAGCCCAATTAGAGCAAGTATTGAATTTTATGAATCATAAGGGTATCAATTCGTTATCATGGCTGTTTTCTCATAAGTTCATTATGTTATAAATAATTTATACTTGCTCCTTGCAAAGAGGAACAGAGTTTTAAAGGCCACAAGTACTGGGTTTGAAATAAATGTGTTTATTTCTTTATATTTTACT
>NW_006296624.1:428625-434198 GCF_000327345.1 Myotis davidii | reverse complement strand
CATTTTTAATAATATTTTTTTTTATTGATTTTAGAGAGGAAGGGAGAGGGAGGGAGAGATAGAAACATCAATGATGAGAGAGAATCACTGATCTACTGACTCCTGCATGCCCCGCACTGGAGCATGTGCCCTGACCAGGAATCAAAAGGTGACCTCCTGGTTCATAGGTCGATGTTCAACAACTGAGCTCTGCTGGCTGGGCCAGGCCACATTTTTTTTTTATATATATATTTTATTGATTTTCCACAGAGAGGAAAGGAGAGAGATAGAGAGTTAGAAACATCGATGAGAGAGAAACATCGATCAGCTGCCTCCTGCACATCCCCCACTTAGGAAGTGCGCGCAACCCAGGTACATGCCCTTGACCGGAATCGAACCTGGGACCTTTCAGTCCGCAGACCGACGCTCTATCCACTGAGTCAAACCGGTTTCGGCCAGGCCACATTTTTATACATAAAATAAATCAACTATGTTATTTGTGTTTGAAATTTGTGTATATTTGTATCTTCGGTTTTCTGAAAGATACTTATTTTATAAAATAGTTCCTTGTAACCTCATCCAATAGCAATGCTTCCAAAATAGACATAGAAACTTTTTAAGATAAATTTAAGTGAAGAACTTAAACCTGCCTATGTTTAATGCATCAATTAACTCATAAGTATTGCCTATACTTTTTTAGTATCATATAAATAATAAAGGATAGAATCTACTTGCATTGCAAGATGCTTCACTATAACCTAATGCATTTTATTGCAAGTTAACTTCTTTATAAAAATTCTGGTAAATAAATATATTACATAGTGTTCCCAAAAATGAATTATAGGAAACTTTTACAAAAGGGGATCTGGGTCCAGTAAATTTGGGAAATACTTTGTATGTGAAAATTCAAAATGTATATTACCATGTGATTGACCTAACTAGAGACATACAAATAGTCTATAAACATAAAAAATTAACTTCTTTGATATCAAGAAAATACATATTAAAATAATGATAGAAAATCATTCTGTATTAAGGAATACAGAAAAAAGTAATTTTCACTGTTGACAAAGAAATGCATAAATGATGGCATGCCCATTTATAGAATGGACAAAGTTGGCTGCCTGTTCTGTAAATTGGTACTAACTTTCCGGCTGAAAGATTGTACCAAAAATATGTTTACATTTTGATCCATCAATTCTTTGATATCTGCACCCTAAAAAAATAAAGATGTGAAAATACACATACACAATCTAAGTTTGGAATTTTTATCTGGGTTATCTCAAAACTGTATGGTTTGATAAGATATTCTTTTAATTTTCTAAAGTTTTACATATGTCTCCTTTTTCCCCAAGCACAATTTACAATAGCTAAGATTTGGAAACAACCTAAATGCCCATCAGAAGATCAGTGGATTAAAAAATTGTGGTACCTCTACACAATGTAATACTACAACACTATAAAAAAGAAGGAACTTTTACCATTTGCAACAGCATGGATGGACCTGGAGAGCATTATGCTAAGCGAAATCAGCCAGTCGGAGTACGATAAATATCACATGATCTCACTGATATGTGGGATATAATGATCAACATAAACTGATGAACAAAAATACTAGTAGATTCAAATTATTTTTTCTTAATTGTATTTCCTACTTTTCAAAACTGAAGTTTTAAAAAGATACATTAAAAGTCCTAGAAAAAATGCGTCAAATCATTTAACCTACAACTGAATAATTTACTTGAAAGCCTCTATATTTAAATAACTGTAAATAAAAACAAAGCAGAAACTATTTAACTCTGACTTTTTAACAGTCGATATTCTGAAGCTTATATAATTCATAGTACAGAATCCAAGGAACTGAACAAAGACTAGTATTTATAACCAAGTGACCAAAACTAAAGAAAATAAAAAACAAAGAATAGCTCAATGACTATCAAATGTTGTATCATTCAGTCCACAGAGTTGACTTTGGTGCCTCAATTTGTTGCAAGGAAAGATGAGAGTGGATTCATTATTTGAAGAAATCACTTAAGCTGAATGGACATTCACATAAATATCAAACTGATGTCAATTTTTTAACATAATAGAATACTGCATTACTTTCATCTTCTTAGATATGTTATTTTGTATTTTTATTATTATACTATGCATTATTTTAAAACAGTATATCCTTAAATGAAAGATCCTTAATAGTCCAAAGGAACAGGTTAAAAGTAATTATAGACTATTACCACTGCCTGAAAGTGAATTTAGAGAAAAAAAAAGCTAATCATGAAAAGGCAATATTTACAGATTTGGATTAAAATAAACCAATAAAGAAAATAGAACATGACAGATTCAATAGAAATGAGAAGTGATGTTATCCCAAGAGAGGGGAAGAGGGAGATATATACTAAGAATAACCATTTGTCCCTCCTTAAAAAAAACAACTATTCCTAAATAAAAGGCGGTATGTTTATTGGAATTCTTATTTCCTATGGTATGTATTTTATTTAAAATCAAATGAGCCCTGGCTGGTGTGGCTCAGTTGGTAGAGCATCTTCGCATGCATGGAAAGGTCCCCAGTTCAATTCCGGATCAGGGCATATACCCTACTGTAGGCAACCAATTGATGTTTCTCTCTCACATCAATGTTTTTGTTTTTTTCCTCTCTTTCTCTCCCTCTCCTTTCCTCTCTCTCTAAAAAATCAATAAAGACATTTAAAAAATTAAATAGAAGTAAACATTTAGTTCCTCAGTTTCATTAGCATATTTCACATGCTTAATACATGACTTGTGGTTACTCTGCTGGGCAGTGCATATATAAAATACACCTCTTATTGTATAAGGTTTTATGGATAGGGCTACAGAAACCACCTGGTAGAAACACACAGACTCCTAACCAGCTTGTAGGCTGTGCAAGAAAAACCCATATCAATAACCAGTGCATAGATTCTAGAATCATAGCCCCATTTTATAGATTAAGATTGATGCCTGGAAAGATAAAATACCTTTTGTGAGGACATATATGGAACACAAGGCAGACCCATGAATTGAATTATGTTACTAAAAATTACAGTGCTACCACTGACTTCATGTTACTTACATTTACTAGATATAAACAGTCTCCAAAAATATTTTGTAGTGAATTTTAGACAAATGTTCAAGGGTTAACTATTGATCAACAGCAATAAAGGTATAACAAATTCAGTAAATCGATCATTTAAAAACCTAATTAATGAGGCAGGTCATTTAGGTGGATATGCTATACTTGTCAAGTTAATCAGTATCCAATCCCATATCCATATATGGCAGACATAATGGAATTTAACTTACTCTATTTTCATTAGGAAAATATTGGCATATAAAGCAGTACTTTAGGAGCCTTTTTTTTTCTTTTTTATTGAATTCATTGGAGTGACATTGGTAAAAAAAAAAATAACAGACTTCAGGTGTACAATTCTATAATACATCATCTATAAATTATATTGTGTGTTCCCCACCCCAAGTCAAGTCTCCCTCCATTACCATAAATGAAAAGAAGATGGTTGCTAGACTGGTTTGAGTATAAATAGCATTTTGAAAGATGGCACTATGTGAATAGTAAAAAAAAAAAATTATGGAAGAATAACTGTTGATTTAACTTTATAGTTTTCTTTGTCACTTGAGATTTCTGAGTCTATGATTTGCCTAGAAAAAGCTCATAGCATAATCATAGTATCCTTTGTGAAGAACAAAATAATTATGCTTTATTTAAAATAGGTTGTCTGAATTTTCCAAATGAGTTTTCTTTTTGTCCAACTGGGCACACCCAGAAGGAGAGAGAACATACCTACTCTTCCTCCACTGCTTACCAGATACTAATGGATTCTCTTCCTCTGTTGCCATATACCAGATCATGTTGTATTCTAGCAGAGAATTGGCCAACGCTTCTACGGGCAAGAGATTTCAGAGCAAGAAGGGCCCTCAATGGTCAGAAATGCCTCTATGGTTATCTGCATATTATCTACTTATAAGCTCCACCACAGTGGAAACAGGCTTGAGAAGTTCACACAGGATGCCCTGGCAGCCTGCAGGCAGCACGAGAAAGGCCTGTATCGGATCAACCCTGTGAGGGGCTGTCTGGTCCTGGTCCACAATTTGGAGAGTCACCTTCAAGAAATGGCAGGCCATAGGGTTTGCTGCAGGGCACAGTGAAATGACAAAGCTATTTCCTCTAATATGTGGTCAAGATCATGATTTTAAATTTTCATGATAGCTTCATTTGTAGGCAGCATTTCCTTGGGTTACATTTTTAATACTAAGGAAGAAAAAAAGTAGCTCACATTGTTTGGGGTAGGAATTAAAATAACCTGAACTAAGTGGATAAAATGAATAACAAGCAAAAATGTGCTCCAAAAGAGATTTTGAGATCTGCAAGTCATAGCACATGCGACTCTTTAGACATCAGAGCCTATTAGAGGGCAGTTGGAACGTGGACATGTACATAAAAGATCATGAATATTTTTTACCCACACGTATTATAATATTATATTTAGAAAGAACCACTGACTTCTAGTTTTGTATAATATTATAAGCACCCAAATCTACTGCTCTTCTCTCTGCTTTAAAAATAATAAAATTATATTAGTGCTGGAGGAAAAAAAAAAAGAGAAAAGGCACCAGCAGAAGACCAGGAAGTTTGAGAAACGGGGTGCAAAGTGAGCAGATGAAAGGGCACAGACGAACAAACAAAAGAGTGTGGAAAAGTGCATCTCCGAAGACCAGTAGTAAATTCTTACTTCCCACAGAACGCGAAGGGCAAGGGTGGGCTACAGAACAATCATCCTGGGAATCAATTAAAATCCACCACTAAGAATGTGCAGGCCTGTAAAACACCTTCTTCCATACTCTCTCCAAGTAATCGGGCATGCCTTCTCACAGAATGGCTTTTGCCCCCAGGATAACATCTGAGAAAACAAACCATCTGTCTGGAGAAAGCACCGGATATGGAGGTAAAAGCACCCAGAATGGATGGAGGAATGCCAAAGATAAGCAGGGCAGAGTTGAGAGTTAACTCCCAGCCTCAGTTACAGACTGCAAGGCAAGTCTGCCATTTCGAAGTAACACTGCCTATGCTTTGGCAATGTTGTCAATTTGGTGCACCCCATCCTGCATAATAAAAGGCTAATATGCAAATTGTCGCCTCCGGAGTTTGACCGCTTGCTGTGATGTGTACTGACAACCAGGGGGTGGCACAGAACAAATGAAGGCCCTGGATGGCAGCTGGCAACTGGGGGAAGGAAGGCCCTGATCTGCCTTGATTACTGGCCAGGCCTAGGAACCCTACCTATGCATGAATTTTGTGCACCAGGCCTCTACTTCTAAAATTAAAAACCCCAAAGTGAAACCTGCTTCCCAATACATTCCCATTTAAGGGAGAAGGTTCTCATTGAAATAAACTTACACAACCATGCAGAAAATTTACCCCAGCTACTAGCTCTATAAATCAGGTCTTTCATTTATATGTTGAACCAACAACAACAAAAAAATAGACATTTGAAAAAAAGCCCATTAGCATAAAAATGAATGAAAAAGACTAGGAATGGAACAAGTCACAAGAGATGAAACAG
>NW_006296624.1:425692-428542 GCF_000327345.1 Myotis davidii | reverse complement strand
ATGACGAATCTCAGAGAAAAGGCATGGGTAGGTGGGTAAGTGGGGAGATTAACCAAAGAACTTATATGCATATATTCATAACCCATGGACAGAGACAATAGTGTGGTCAAGGCCTAGGGTGGGAGGGAGGGTCAATGGGGAAAAAGGGGGACATATATAATACTTTTAACAATAAAGATTTTTTTTAAAAAAGAAAGAAAGCTTTAAGAATCTTCCAATATGTCTCCTCAGATAGGAAAAAAATAGACATTTAAGTTTATTATTTGAGTAATAAAGATAACCACTAGAAAACTCTAAATAATAGCAGAATTAGAAAAAAGGGTGGTGCTGCACTATTTCTAAATTTCTAATGTTTTTATTGCAAGATGTTAAGATATTCTATCTATAGTTGATAAATAAAGACATAGAAGTAGTGTTTCTAATAATAATATGCTGTAGAATTTTGGACGAAACACCAGTTACCTGGGGCAAAAGTGACATGGTTTGAAATCATTTTATTTTTCACATCAACACAGTGGTCGGCAAACTGCAGCTCGCGAGCCACATGGGGCTCTTTGGCCCCTTGAGTGTGGCTCTTCCTAAGCCTTAGGAGTACCCTAATTAAGTTAATAATAATGTACCTACCCATATAGTTTAAGTTTAAAAAATTTGGCTCTCAAATAAAATTTCAATCATTGTACTGTTGATATTTGGCTCTGTTGACTAATGAGTTTGCTGACCACTGAACTAGCATATACTCAATATGCTTGGAAATCTTTCTAATGACAAATCTAAAGCAGTAACCAATTACCTCTTTATTGTCTAACAGTCCAGAAAAGCAATTCCCTCCAGATCCCAAGGAATAATGGGGAAAATATGAATTGTCAGTTTCTTGAGAGCAGAGAGTATTTCACTTTCCATTTTCAAGAAACCTAAAAACACAGAAACTATAAAGTATGTTTTCTCTGGGTCTGGGGGAGAAGAGCCACCACTTATTTTCATGTTGGGCCACTTTATATAAACATTTAAATGTTGTGCAGGTATTAGTTAATGCTTCGAAGTATTTTTAAAAATCTAATTCAACTATGAGGCTGAGACCAAGCCGCTAAAAAAATGAAATGAGCTTAAAATAAATATGAAAGATACTTTAAGTGAGGATAATAATATCAGAATCATCAATAAGACACTAAGAGTGACAGATTTCATCTCCTGTTCACCAAATCAACAGCTGATTTGAACTTTGCAAACTGTTGCATAAGTTGTGAGAAAACTGTGTCCTCCTCCTCTGCAGAATTAGGAAATACTTCCTCGTTTCCACCCTCAGCTATGCTGTACCTCAAGTATTTTATTCCCATTTTGTTGAAAATGCTGACAATAGAAATCAATATAATGCAAATGGAATTAATCACCATTTTAAGAATTACTATGTTTTTATGTGTTAATGTTGGTTCATTCAAACAAAGCTGAAACAGCAAGAAAAATAAAACATCTAAAAATCTTAATATGAATTAAATAATGAGTCCGTACTAAACTCAACATTTAAACATTAATGCTCAATTAAGTTTTAATAATATAGTTACTAGTACTGTGTTAGTAAAACTGCCTGTACTAGTACAAACTATGCTTTCTAATTGCATAGCAATAGCAAGAAATTTTGTGCAAATATGAGAAAGTTTTTATAGTAATAATAGATTGTCAGAGATATATTTAAACTTTAAGTAGAAGAACAAAAATATAAACTTTTTGGAATCTTGACATCTTTATATATTTTAAGTGACAGTGCTAGGGGAAAGCTCCCTTCAAAAATCTCAGTTAAGATGGGAATGCATTCATTCAAATACTGATATATATCACCATTTCAGAATCAAGAAACAACAATAATATAAATTAACATACAGAAGCACGTCATATATTTTAAAGTAGTAAATAAAATTAAGAAATAATTATCCAGTAACACTATGACAAGACATTATTAAATGTGTTATAAATGTAAATATTATTAAAATATATGTGTATTTTTAATGCACAAGTTAAAGTCATCAAGCATTCTGTAACATTTCATTGACTTTCATATATGATAAGGTATTTATAAATGGAATCTTCTTAGAAGAGTAAACATCTCCAAAAATACATCTAATAAGTCACACTATAGCAAATTTCTTTATCTTCCCTATACTTCACAATTAATCATTTTACTCCTGAATTACTTTCGGGATATATCAATACTAAATGATAGAAAACTTTTTAACATCATATTATAGGTAGGCCTTCTTCAGTTCAACCATTGTATGTCTCTAATATTCATGAATTACCATGTAAGAAATTCAATTAAGGAAGGTGGTATTTTGCAAACAAAACATAAGAAAAAATTATATTACTAAAATTATCTTTTTTAAAATTTAATTTACTAAAAACAAATTGGTTTGTGCAGTCATTTTTCTTTTTCACAGACATACAAAATAGTCACATAGTGAAAACTATGCTAACTGTGCTAACTATAATCATGGGCATAAAACAGGGGTGGGTAAACTTTTTGGCTCGAGGGCCACAATGGGTTCTTAAACTGGGCTGGAGGGCCGGAACAAAAGCACGGATGGAGTGTTTGTGTGAACTAATATAAATTCAAAGTAAACATCATTACATAAAAGGGGACGGCCTTTTTTTTTTTAGTTTTATTCATTTAAAATGGGCCAGATCCGGCCCGTGGGCCGTAGTTTGCCCACGGCTCTTCTAGACTCTTGCCTGTTTTCACCTGTGAATAAAGAATATGGGTTTATTACTTATTTCCCCCAAACAATAGCAAACGTTGTGATGACTGATCATGAAAGCCATTCAAAAGCTTAATACCAGCAAAATTCATAGAACTAGGTG
>NW_006296624.1:416551-424669 GCF_000327345.1 Myotis davidii | reverse complement strand
TCTCCTTAGATTTTATATTATTACATTAACTTCATAGCAAATTATAAATAAAGCAAATTATAAATGCATATTATTTATTTATTTATTTATTGTTAATCCTCCCCCGAGGATATTTTTCCATTGATCATTTTAGAGAGTGGAAGAGCGGGCCGGATTCGGCCCGCGGGCCGTAGTTTGCCCGGCTGGCATAAAACGTTTTCCTTAGATTTTTAATTATTACATTAACTTCATAGCAAATTATAAATAAAGCAAATACTAAATGCATATTATTTATTTATTTATTTATTGTTAATCCTCCCCCGAGGATATTTTTCCATTGATCATTTTAGAGAGAGTGGAAGAGAGAGGGAAAGACTGAGAGAAACACTGATGTGAGAGAAACACATGGATTGGTGGCCTCCTACATGCGCCCAGACCAGGGCCCGAGCCAAAGAGGAGTCTGTAGCTGAGGTGCCCTTGACTGGAATCGAACATGGGACCCTTTGGCCCGCAGGCTGACCCTCTATCCACTGAACCAAACTGGCTAGGGCCCAAATATTTATGTAAATTATAAATGCATTTGCACACTATCTTGTAGCATTATATATATAACAGGAAAAATGTTCATTTCTTTAATAGAAGTACTTTAGACCAGTACTTCTTAATCTTTACTGAGCATATAATTTAACTAAGGATCTTGTTAAAGTGCAGCTTTGATTCAGTAGGCTTAGGGTGGGGCCACAATTCTGCATTTCTAACAAATCCTCATTAGATTATGCCGCTGGCTCATGGAACCCACTGTAGAGAGGATTGTGAATGTGTTTCCTAATCTTGACTAAGCATTGGAATCATCTGATGCACTTTGTAGGAATACAGACTTTCTCATCCTTTCACTGAAAATAATAAATCTCTGTTTGAAGTGAGACTCAGAAAAATGGGGCCAAGATGGCTACCTCGGTTTGTGAAACACTGACTTGAAGACTGGTAAACTTAACAAAAGCTCTCTCCAGCTTTTAATGTCTCACTACAGTAAACCTTCAATGTTTGGACCTCAGTTTAATGGACTTCGGATGTAATGGACAAAATTTCCGGGCCATATGTCATATGTGAAAATTAACTCTCTGTTAATTTTAAAATGTTTTTAACCAAGATTTGCTTATAATGAAATTAACCAGTTGTTATTATTTTTTTAATTTGTTATTTTTAACATGACTTAGTGAATAGGCCATATGTTGGAAAAAAAACACTGTGGTAATTTCACAGATATAAGTAAATATTACATATCTACATATCTACATCTAGAGTCTACATATGTACATGCAAGGGTCACTGCTCACAGACAATGTTCTGGAATGATTAGCCTGAGACCACACAGCATCTCCTGTGGTACCTGGTCTGCTGTTGCCTGGTGTGACCTTTTGCAGTTTTAACTGGTGCGGCAGATACTCTGACCAGGAGCTAAGCCATGCCCCAGCCATGCTCATTTGTTTAGTTCAGATGGCTGGTGAATGCACTCATTTACTAAACCTATTCAGTATAAATGTAAAATTACAGTGCCCTGACTGGTGTAGCTCAGTGGCTGGGTCTTGTCCCATGTACTGAAAAGTTGACAGTTTGATTCCCGTCAGGGCATGAGCCTGGGTTTTGGACTCAGTCCCTGGAGGGGTGTGCAGGAGGCAGCGGATGTTTCTCTTTCCTTTTCCTTTCCTCTCTCTAAAAATCAATAAAATGTTTTTTTAAAATTAGAGTAAAACATATAGGAAACTTCTGTGAAATTAAACTTTCTATACATACCTAATTTTAATTATACAAATGTGCCTACATAAATAAAAAGCAGATAATCTAGCTAATTTGTCAATTTCTTAACATATGCATTCTGAAAACTTCCTTATATAATGGACTTTCAGCGTTAATGGATACCCCATTCCCTCGCCCGAATTAGTCCATTAAATTAAGGTTTTATGGTATTTTCAACAACATTTACATACTTCAGAAACTTTAATTGATCAGTAAGAAAAAACTATCATTAGACTAGAGGCCCCAGTGCACGAATTCATGCACTGGTGGGTCCCTCAGCCTGGCTTGTGCCCTCTCGCAATTCGAGACCCCTTGAGGGATATCAAACTGCTGGTCTCAGCTTGATCCCCGCAGGCCAGGCTGAGGTACCCCACCAGTGTACAAATCTGGGTACCAGGTCTCTAGTATGCATATAAGATCTTTGGTTAATCTCTTCCCGCCCTCTCTCTTCCCCCTTTCCCTCTGAGATCCAACAGTCTGTTCCATGTTTCCATGCCTGTGCATTGAGCATCTGCCCCTGGTGGTCAGTGGGCGTCATAGCTCAGGTTGAATGGTCCAATGGTCAGTCGCTTAGGCTTTTATATATATAGATAATTTTGCATATTGCTTACCATTATAATTTCAGTCAAAATTGTACTTGCATCCTGATTCTATGAAAAGATATTTAGATTAAGCTTTATGAATGACAACAGAAAACAAAATTTCTCAGAAGCAAAAGAAAAGGAGATTACTCTTTAAAGTGCCTTCTATGTGCCAATCACTATACTAGAAGTTTTTTTTAGGCATTTCTCATTATGTAACATGAAAAAACAAAATTATTTCCCTCAAAAATAATAATCTAGCAACAAAAAAGTTGGAGCACTTTCTATACCATACAGATTTTATGGTAGCCAGATGTGACTTTATTATCCAGGACATTATGTGGACTCTATGAACTCAACACTCCAGGTAGCAGACAGGTGGGAGACACTTGAGTGGGCAAAAGCATGAAGGTGAGAAAGGCTTGGGCATATTAGGGCAGAGTAAATATTTTGATTATTTTTGAGTCAGTTAAAAGTAAAGAAGTATAAGACACCTGACAAGAGGGGCAGATTTTAGAAAAATAGAACAGACTCAAGAATGCCAAATAAGTGTTTCCACTGTCAAGCAGAAGTGACAATATAATGAGAATAAAAGATTTAATGAGAGAGTGAAGTGTTGCTTCAAGGAAGATTTAAAAATGTAACTCGTAGAAAAACTATAGAAAGTTGTCAGATTAAAAAAAATCAAATTTTTGAGAACATAAGTTGGAATATTTCCTGGTGATTTTCAAATCAGTGTTGTGCCCTTGTTAGAAGTGGGTGGAGCTGAAAAGTCCTCATTTAAAGGAGGTGGAGAAAAGGGAAGTCAAGGTGTTCAAGGACACTAAAATGACTCAAATTCTGGGGCATTCTTCTAATGTGGTGGAGGGAGCTTAGATTAAATTATGTTTGTAGTGGGGAAATTGAAAAAGCCAGAAAAATGCCATAGAGGTGTAAGGTACAAAGAGATACTGAAGTCAGTCCTAAATTTAGATCTCAGCTTAATTGTCTACTAAAATGTGACTCCATGCCCTAGCTCAGTGATGGCGAACCTATGACACGTGTGTCAGAGGTCACACGCGAACTCATTTTTTTGGTTGATTTTTATTTGTTAAATGGCAATTAAATATATAAAATAAATATTGAAAATATAAATCTTTGTTTTACTATGGTTGCAAATATCAAAAAAAATTTCTGTATGTGACACGGCCCCAGAGTTAAGTTAGGGTTTTTCAAAATGCTGACACGCCGAGCTCAAAAGGTTCGCCATCACCGCCCTAGCTGGTTCCCAGGTTCAATTCTTGTCAAGGGCACATACATGGGTTGCAGGCTTGATCCCTGGTCCTGGTAGGGACGTATGCAGGAGGCAACCAATCGATGTGTCTCTCTAACATCTATATTTCTCTCTGTTATCCTCAGATGAGGGTTAACAAAAATAAAATTTAAAAATGTGAACTTAGATTATTTTAATTTTTAGTTGTGCTCATTTTCCTCAAAAAGAAAAAAAAAAAAAGGTGTATATAGGTAGAATAAAAGACTTCTGCTGACATGGCCACATTGTGATTTTGCCTTACAATAGCTGACACACTTGATTCTGAGTTTACTCACCTTCAAATTTCCATCCAATGATGAAAGTGAGTTTCTATTCCCTTTAAAGATGAATTAATTCCAACACTAGCTTTAATGCTAGCATTCTCCCTCATCCCTTTTTACCTTTTTATTTTTTTTCCTTCTTGCATTTTCAATCTTTTCATTTCCACTGCCCCCCTCCCCAAGGTGCTTTCTCAATTTTGCTTCCTATCAAGCCCCCATCCAATCAACTGCTATATATATATATATATATGATTTATTTCAGAGAGGAAAATAGAGGGAGAGAGTTAGAAACATCAATGATGAGAGAGAATCATTCATCAGCTGCCTCTTGCACACCTCCTACTGGAGATTGAGCCCACAACCCAGGCATGTGCCCTTGACCGGAATTGAACCTGGGACCTTTCAGTGTGCAGGCCGACGCTCTATCCACTGAGCCAAACTGGCTAGGGCCAGTCAACTGCCTTTTAATCAACATTTTCTCCAAAGGATCAGTGTATACTACTTGTCATTTCTATATAAACCCTTAGTTACCATTCAAGTCAAGACCATAGACTATATTCTGTTGAAAACACTCGATAAATTTGATTACTTTCTTCATGTCTCAGTCTTAAAACTACCCTTCATTCTGTGGTAATACTTTTAAAATATCTTTCAGCTTTTAAAAAATATCTTCTATTGTCATTGACTGCTGGCTCCTGGTTCTCTACTGTCTTCTAGAGTCATATTTTCACTCATTTTTTTTCCCTTTTTCTCTCAACTGGAAGCTTCTCTATGTTTGTCTTCCTTTTTAAAATTTCCTTCAAAATTGTGGTATAACTTCCAAAATGCACCATCTCTAACTCATTACTAACTGTCTCCTGAACAGGGATAGCCTACTATAATGTACATATACTTCTCAAGCAACACATTATCACTGTCCACACTTCTTACTACAATCACACCAGTTATTCTCTCTGTGTTCTAAATATCACCTGGTTCACACTCATCCAAATACAAATATCTGGGCACAAATAATAAGGATCTCAAAATCAAGACATATATCGTCCCTCAAATCTGCCCTCTTGTTCCCTTACCTGCCCTTCTGCTAGTTCAGATTACCAAATTTTAGATAATATCATTTGGACACATAGACACCAATATTTTTTCTAGTTCCAATCACTTATTCCTATTCTTCCTAAAGATATCTTTAAACAAAATAGACTAGTTATGTTACATTCAGTTGTTTTGGGCAATGTTGATTAAGGTCCTTTAAAAGAGCCACTCAAATCTCCAAATTTTGGCCTGGCCCATACTTAAAGATTTCATATGCCAACCTTCTCTCTCTTCTGTAATTTAGCTTTTTTTTTGCTCCCAATGCCTACAAGGCTCTCTATAGTTCTAGTGTGAAGAAGTTCTGTTACGTTTTGTCAAAACTTTTACTCAAATACACCTCTTCCATCTACCTATCTCTAATTCCTCAACACAAAAACTTTTTACACTTTACATTGAATTTTGAGTCCTAAATTATGTGTTTCCCATCTTCATAGTCAATACTTCTCAAATGTAGGTGATTACTCATTATGTTACTGAAAAAATTTTAGACTTGTGACTTATTCATAGTACATGCTCAGTGAATGTGTTGAATGGAATTGAGTGTGGGGGGATGTCAAAGAATAATTACAGAAATGCACATTGGATTATTGTAGACATATGAGATCAAAATACTGATTAATCAATGTGAATTACATTAGTGAAAAAGCAATTATATGAAATAGTAATTAAGCTTGGCCTCCCATAAACAGTAAAATTTGATAAGCAGAAAAAAAGGAGGAAGCTACAGAGTAATAATAACATAAGAAAAGGAATAGAACCCTAGCTGGTTTGGCTCAGGGGATAGAGTGTCAGTCTGCAGAGTGAAGGGTCCCCGGAATGGATTCAGGTCAAGGGCACATGCCTGGGTTGCGGGCTCAATCCCTAGTGGGGGGCATGCAGGAGGCAGTCAATCAATGATTCTCTTTCATCATGGATGTTTCTATCCATCTCTCCTTCTCCCTTCCTTTCTGAAATCAATTAAAAATATATACTAAAAGTGATTTTTTAAAAATGGGATGCTGTATGTTTGAGAACAGAAAGTAGATATGTCAGTCAGGACTGAATAGCTTTATTTCTAAAATAATAGGAGATGAGGCTGGGAAAGAGGAAAAGGCCTATTTGGATGGAGGGCACATCATTGCAAGGCTTAGATTTGTAGTTTTATCCAGCAGACACTGAGCAGGCTTTAAAGACTGTATATAAGTCATTTTAAAGAGAATTAGTAGCAATTATTTATCCTATAATGTTAATATAAAAATAGTATGTGATAATTAACAATGGTGAAAATGGTTGCTTGAGATGGACTTTCTAGAACATAGTTTCTCAACAGAATTCTAATCTCTGTACTTAATTTACAAGTCTTATGAATATATTTTACAAGATCAAAGTTGTATGTTATGGACTTAGCATTTTCTTCTGGTCAATTCAAGAATTCATTCTGAGTTTTACCTATTAAAATATTTGATATTTCAATATCAGACTTAAAGCTTCGTCTGGCCCCATTTTCTTTGTATTTCAAGGTGAGGACAACCCACTAGTAATTGTTAAGACACAACAATCGTCTGATGGATAGTAAACAGATAACCTAAAAAGCCAAAGAAACCCTCATTGTTTCTCTTTGTAGAGCAACTGATTTTGCTTGAATGTGTAATCTAAATGAGGGGATAATGATTGTAAAGAATAAAAACTTTGTAACCATTAAGTATATTCCTTTAAGCATTAAGAACTAAATTAGGAATTCCCTGTATACCTTTAAAAATAAGCCTTTTTACTAGCTGAGGTTCTAATAAAAGAATGAAAGCAATAAATCAATAGTCTGGTATTCATTTAAAATGTTTTGGAGAGAATCATTGAGGATCCTTATACTTTTCTCTACTAAAACCTCAAACTGTAAATAACACTATATCAGATAGCTGATGGAGATCTTAAAAGTATCTCAAGACTAAAGAACTATCACATCAACAATAGCTCCCCCTTGAATTCAATAACTGATGAAAACATATTAGGGAAGATAGATTCTTTGGTTTTCTCAACTATAAAATTTTAAAGTTGGACTAGATGAACCATAGAACTCCTTTTGGCTAAAATAGTCTATTAGTTCATACAGGATGGAATTTTATTTGGGTGGACGTCCACAGGGCACAACTCTTCTAATAAAACAGAGTCACTACTCAGGTAATATATATAGAGGCAAAGGTGAACATGCAACAAATATATTTTGGCCTTAATGTAAGAGGGTATAAGAGAGATGCAACATACACCTACAGGCAAACAAAGATTTAGGGATAAAACAGCAGCACATAGTTATTCATATTATTTTTATTGTATTTATGTATCACAGATATTCACTAGGAATGCATATATAATGCTTTAGAAACAGAAAACCCCTGAACCTTTGAGCTTATCAGATTTTGATGGCATCATTTATCAACACTCTACCTCAAAAATTATACATGTGAGTTTATAAATTATGTCTAAATTAATGAGAATTTATCAGAGATATTTATTTGATGCCTCTTATTCACTGTAATATCTCAACTCACTCTGTTTTAAGCCAGAATAAATATTTTATATGTAAAATTCAAAATGAAGATATTATATTATTATTCTTAAAATATTAAATACAGCTTATGTAATCTGGAGTATGATGTTATAACTAGTACTCTGGATCTGAAAGGTAGACTACTTTTGTCAATATTTCAAAATATCTCATACTCTTCCTTTTTTTTAATTTTGTTTTTATTGCTTAAAGTATTACAAAGAGTATTACATATGTCTTCTTTCCCCCTGCCCCCTTGATCTTCCATCGGCCTCCCCTACCCCCGAGTGTCTTGTGTCCATTGTTTATGCTTAATGCATGCACACAAGTCCTTCGGTTGATCTCTTACCCACCCCCGCCCCAATCCTCCCCTGCCTTCCCGCTGTTTGATGCTGCTCTGCCTCTGTATCTATTTTTGTTCATCAGTTTATAATGGTCTTTATATTCCACAAATGAGTGAGATTATGTGCTATTTATCTTTCACTGACTGGCTTATTCTTTGCGGTTCTCTCCATGGAGCATGCCCATGCCTTTCTCTCTCCCCCTCCCCCTAGGTATGTTCTTTTTCTCTCGTTCTCC
>NW_006296624.1:410139-416501 GCF_000327345.1 Myotis davidii | reverse complement strand
TTCTTAAGAGAGAACAGGTAAGAGTAAGCCTGCTGAAATTGTGATCATGACTTCAGGAAAAAGAGCTTAGGAATACGGTTTCATGAGTATTTCATGCTATTCCATAATATTTCATGTTAAATATGACAAAAATCCCATAGGCTTTATTCTTTATCTTATCATTAGTGTGAATCTCTTTGCACCAAATTTATTATTATAATAAGAAACATGATAGATTGAAAATAAACAAGTGCAATTTCATCTAAGTTGTATAATGCATTACTAGTATATGATTGTAGCATGCCAGAACTCTATTAACAGTAAGCTTCCTGAACTCCATTGGATCAAGTTTTAAAGTACAGCATGCAATTTCAGGTTTAAGCTTTAATGCTAATGGGAATTATGTGTTGGTTAATGTAATGTCTTATGTACATGTTAAAATTATATGAAAAATCCAGAAGTTTAGAAATATTTTAAAGTAAATGTATTGTTGTACGAGTGGCAGCAATAATAAATATTTGGCCAAAGCCGGTTTGGCTCAGTGGATAGAGCGTCGGCTTGCGGACTGGGGGGTTCCGGGTTCGATTCCGGTCAAGGGCATGTACCTGGGTTGCGGGCACATCCCCAGTGGGGGATGTGCAGGAGGCAGCTGATCGATGTTTCTCTCTCATCGATGTTTCTAACTCTCTATCTCTCTCCCTTCCTCTCTGTAAAGAATCAATAAAATATATTAAAAAAATAATAAATATTTGATTCCATAATTTGTTATTCCTGTGCAAAACAAATAATTTATTTGCCTAATGAAAATTACAAATGTGAACATTTAACTTCAAAAAAATGATTTGCAGATAAAAATAAAAATGCATGCATATTGTTTTACATAATTGATCATTTAAATATGTATGTGTAGATATGTTCATGTGTGTGCACATGGGCACTCATGAGCTTCAAAGACTTACAAACCAGAATGATTTGTGCCTTTCCCTTACTATTATACTAAAACTAGAGGCCTGGTGCACAGAATTTGTGCACCTGGCCAAGTGGGGGGGTGGGGGGAGGTGGTGTCCCTCAGCCTGCCCTGTGCCATCTTGCAGTCCAGGAGCCCTCAGGGGTTGTCCAAAGCTGTCAGTTGGACATCCTCAGTGCTGTCGCAGAGGCAGGAGAGGATCCCGCCACCACCGCTGCATTCACCAGCCGGCTTCTGCCTGAGGGGCGTTCCCCCTGTGGCAGTGCACTGACCAGCAGGGGGCAACTCCTGCATTGAGCATCTGTTCCCTGGTGGTCAGTGCGCATCATAGTGACCAGTCATTCTGCTGTTTGGTTGATTTGCATATTAACCTTTTATTATATAGGATGTTTAGAAATATGCAATGACTATAGAATAGACTGTTAGAAGTTAGTGCAGATTATATTTGACATTTGTAAAGACTATAACAGCTTATTTCACAAAATTTGTAATGTGAAAAATAACCTTGTCTGAATGGGCACCATAAGTTCACATTATTGTCACATGTATATTTGTTATGTGTATCAATTTATTTGACAAAAAGTATATTAACAACAAAAATATAGATAACTAAATAAGTAATCCTTTCATCAGCTCCTGATTTCAGCCATACTAACACTTTGGTTATTGGTCAAGAGGAATAAAACAATTATTATAAATTTCAAAGAAATGTCTTCATTGAAAAAGCTCCACACTGGTCCTTCCTGGCACAGAAATAAGACATAAGAGAATTCATGGCAATCTCCAATTCTGCAATAAAACAGATGGTGAGCTCTGACCAGCAATTGCTCAGTGGTTAGAGAGTAGGTCTGTGTACTGAGAGTCTTGGGTTTGATTCCAGGTCAAGGGCAGTACCTAGGCTGCAGGTTCAATTCTTGTCCCCATCAGGGCACAGGCCACTTGGGGAGCATGTGGGAGGCAACCAAGCAATGTGTCCCTTTCACATCAATGTTTCTCTCTCTCTCTCTTCACTCTCTCTTCCCCTCCCCTCTCCCTTCCACTGTCTTTAAAAATCATTGGAAAAAATATTCTCACTCATTGAGTAAGGATTCAAAAAAAAGGTGAAAAGCAATTACTCAGGTGAGGTAAGTATCTAAAATAAACTGAGCTCAGGGAGCTACATCTCAGCCAAATGAGGTGTATAAACATAATTATTAATATCATGAGCTACACTAGGAAAGAAAAAGATCAGTCAAGCAGCTACATACCAATGTCAGCCAAGGTTTTAAAAATGGAAACCTTTATTCTTTTTCCAGGGAAGAATCTGAAAGATTTTTCATACTAGGCTTAAACATGTTCACTATATTATAGCTTTATGAAATGAACAAAATCAGCTATAAGTATTTGAAGTATTTGATTATCCTAAGTTGTATTTCATACCAAAGGACCTATTATAGTATCAATGCTATTGTAATAGTGAATAAAAACTACTCAAAATAAACATGATGAATGAACAAATCTAGCTTCATAATAAGTTCAAATTTATATTAACACAACTTTAATAGAAAGCATTAAGTTCTCACAATATAGGTTTTATGGGAAGTACTTTCCAAAAATGTATCACAGCATTATCCCTGGGTGATTGTCTCTAGCATGTTATTTAAAATTATCAGTACTACTAGTAAGTAGTAATTTTATCGTGAACTTTTGGGTAGACTCTGCCGATACACTGGAATAGATAAGAAAGCAAACACTGGAGGAATGTAGTGCTGTAATGCCACTATGTTTCCTAACTTTGTTTCTTCATGTGCTTTCGCTGGACACATGTGGGGGGACAATCACTTTGCCTCATTCTTTAGCCACGATTTTCCTTGGCCACCAGAAGTACATCATTTAGGTCTACTTTCTCTTCTACTTTACTATTTCCTGCTTACAAATCAGAAAACAACTGGATAACACTGATTTTTGTGAGTAATGAAGTCAGTGATCAACAGAAATAATGAATATAAAGACTTTCCTTAGAGTAATAAACATATCCATCTGTCATAATAATGGCCTGAGATACAATGCCCAATGCCTCTTATTCAGTGTTAATATGAAATATATATTTAAATTTAGGTCAATTAGAATTGTCTCTTTGGTCCCAGCAAGATTATATTGATGCTACTCTAGATACGGACTCAGAAATCTATTCATATTTCCTATGTATCAGTTATCACGCTAAGTACTTTTTGTGGTTATCAAATTTAGTACCATTACTACCCTTTCATGTAAATACTATTGTCCTATTTTTATAGATTGAGAGCATAAGTCTTAAAAAGATCAAGTAATTTGCCCAATATTCAATCTTGAAAGCTCATTCCAGCTCTCATGGGATAGATTATTTGGTGCTAGGTCCAATTTATAAAACCTAAAGAAAGAGAGGAATCTGAAAGTGAAAATAAGAAATTCTTAAAAATCATCCCTCTGGCCTTATTTCCTCTGATCCACAATTGCCATCAAAATGAAACATTCAGGAGGCAACCATAAGAGAGTAAAGATCTGTGAGGAAAAAGCTCCAATGTGGTCAATATAGTTTAATTTAATATACATGGCATATAAACCAGCTGGCCCAAGAGCAGCCAAGTCTCATTTTAAGTTTATGTCCAACACATTTTGTTCATCCAAATATTTGACCCAATGCTAAAGGTTTTGAAAATAAGGCCCAAATGAAAAAGACTTTAAGCATGCAACATAATTGCCTTAACACTTAGAGCTAACAGGCAGAATCCTATGTGAAATAGTACTTGTAGGTGTAAAAACCTATATACAAGATTAACAGTAGATTATCTGCAGGTAGGTGTTGATGAGGCCATTCAGGCAGATGAGGTGTCGGTAAGGTCTTGTCACTGAAGAGTGAATTTGGGTTATGATTATGAAGCAGGGAAGCCAAAGATTGTGAAGTTTAGGATCTTGACAAGAGTTAACCATTTTGTGAAGTTGTTTTCTATATGGGTGGTGGTGGTGGGCGGGGACAAAAGGCATCTATCCTAGCACTGAAGTTTGAAAGAAAAATAAAATAAGTGAAGATTTTTCCAGATTAGAATTTAATATACATCATTTGAAAATACTGATTGTAAAGCAAGTACTGAAAAATAATCTCTCACAAAGAAGTTCTCTTGCTTTCCTACTCTTGTCCTTGAAAGCCATAACTTAGTGTTAGTTGCTATAAAATTCAAAGTTATAATAAGGATCTCCTCCAAAATACATTTTATTGCATTTTTTGTTAGGAACTTGATACAAAAACATCTGAAGGAGGATGGTGGAAGGCTTTAGACAACTACTTAATGTACAATATGTAACATTACCTGTTTCTTTAAGGTAATAGGGCTTCAATCTACATTTAGTAAAATTGTGATTTTTTTTTTTACCCTGCTATTTATGGTACTTTAGGCTTATTAATAAACATAGAATTTTCATTTTTTCAGTCAAGGGGGGGGTGTAAAAATTAAATTATCCTGTCAATTTGGAACACATGCCTCACAATTTTGACTTTATTTATGAAGTTATCGGCCATTGACAGGACATTATGTAGGATCTCTTAAAACTTTGAGACTATTACAATGATTCATATTTATAAATATCAGTTATAAAGATTATAAAAAGACATTGCTGGCTTTAAGCATCCCTATCCTTTCTACACTTTTCTTCCTTTTAGGCCAGCAGCAATCTCATGGTACTCCAACTTAGTATGGTACCACTTCAGCATACACATATTGGCGCTTATAAAATTCAATGAACACTGAGAGCCATGCCTTTCACACAGAATTATCAATTATGAATAACAGAGAGTATTTGTTTCAGTTTTCATTTTTTTAACTTTATTTTTATCATTGACACATAACGGTTGTCCACATTTTCTCCCTCTTTCCTACTCCCACCCAGCCCCACCCACCCTTCCCTCTGGCCATCACTACACTGTTGTCTGTACCTATGGGTTATGCCCATATGTTCTTTGTCTAATCCCTTCACCTTTTTTTAAAAAAAATATTTTATTGATTTTTTTACAGAGAGGAAGGGAGAGGGATAGAGAGCTAGAAACATCGGTGAGAGAGAAGAACCAATCAGCTGCCTCCTGCACACCTCCTACTGGGGATGTGCCCGCAACCAAGGTACATGACCTTGACCAGAATCGAACCTGGGACCCTTCAGTCCGCAGGCCAACGCTCTATCCACTGAGCCAAACCGGTTAGGGTATCCCTTCACCTTTGATTCAATCCCCCTTCATGTCTCCTTGAGAGCTGTCAGTCTGCTCCATGTATGCCTCTGTTTCAATTGTGTTCATCATTTTTTTTTGTTCGTTGGATTCCACATGTACTAATAAGTGATATCATATTGCATTTGTCTTTCTCTGACTGGCTTATTTCACTTGCATATTCATCTCCAGGTCTATCCACGCTATGGCAAACAGTAAGATTTCCTTCTTTTTCATGGCTGTGTAGTATTCCATTGTGTAAATGTACCACAGCTTTCTTATCCACGCATCTACTGATGGGCACTTGGGCTGTTTCCAGATCTTGGCTTTCACATTATGTAGCCATCTTAACTTGCAGAATGTTTATATTTCTGATAGTCAATAAAGAAAAAATAAGCATCAACTTGATATATGTAGCATTCCTTTGGGTTGTGAAGCCAAGAAGCACCATTAGCAAACCATTTGGTGACTAATTAAGTAGCAACTTGGGTGCACTACAGGAATGGCAAATACCTGGTCCATACATTGGCATGTTCCCTCTGCCCAGTAACCATAGCAGACCTCACTAATTCATTCTGCTATTCTTGCTGTCTTAGAGAAGCCATGAACAATTTGCTTTATCTTTGGAAAGACCAATACACTGGTCACCACAAACCTCAGCCATGCCTTTAGGAAATGCATGGCATCTGGTGAGTCACTGAATTCCTCCCAGGTTCCCTTTCATTCTGAAGATATGTCAGTGAAATCATAAAGATCTGAAACTGTAGATTTCACATCAAAAGAATAAAGAATCATTTTTTTAAACAGTACAGTAGTTTTAGATAAAGAACAAACACTATTTGTAATTAAGCCAGTTCACTCTACAATCTAATATAAACAATTTTTCTATTGAGGAAAAAGTGTCACCAATTAGGAATACTGCCTGTTACATTTTTAATGCACTACTTTAAGGTATATTTTGGGATGAATCTTCTTTATTAAGTAAAATATAAAGTTATTTTTAAAGTTTAATTAATTAATTTATTTTTTATCTTTATTGTTGAAAGTGTTACATATATTCTCTTTTCCCCCCTATTGACTCTGTTTACTTCTTAAATACTGCCATTACAATAGTAATAGGCATTCATATGCTAAATAAACATTTTTGAAAATACAGAAAGATAGAAAGCGAAAAGAATCAATAATGATATTATCGCTCAAAGA
>NW_006296624.1:403658-410120 GCF_000327345.1 Myotis davidii | reverse complement strand
TGGGTGGGAAGAGATCATCAAAGAACTGAAAGTTTAATTTAAATTTGTCTTCCTTCCAAATAGATAGAGAATACTTAGAAATTAAGATCATTTTAGTCTTTCACACAAATTTATACCATTTCAGCAAAACTTACCACTACTTTTTAATTTTTCTATTTTTTAAAATGTTTTTATTGCAAGAAAGCTCAGGAAGGACAAACGCTTTAATAGAAAAATGAATTAAACGGCAAACTAGATAATTTCAGATTATTATGAATAATGCTTTTATGTAGAAAACTTATTACCAATATTCTGCATTCACTATTTCCATAAAATGATACGTTATTGCTGTTTCCATTTCTACTTTTGTTTTGCATCTAACATTTTAAAAAAGTTTCATGTTTATATACTTCTACAAATAATAGCATCCCATATTAAATTGACACTATACTTGAGAAAAATCTTTTAAAAATAAGGTATGAAGTTCTTTATTCTTCATTCAGAAAGATACAGATTACTTGTTTTAAGGAGTCTTGTTGGTTTCTATCAATTATCAATTAGAAAATATTATCTATAGGGTAGTAAAAAAATAAATAGAAATTTGGGTGAGCCAATTTAAGAATATTCTAATCCAAGGAAACTAAATAAGTCCATCAATTCTTGAGGAAACAAAAAAAAATATGTATGAAAATATGCATATGACTTACTTATTTAGAGATTTCTTGAAAATATAGATAACATATATGCCACATAGAAACATGAAGTTGCTCTATTTAAAAATTCTTCAATGGCTATTTCAGCATTGCTATCCATTTCCAAGTCTAACTGGTATGTAAATTGACTCACGAAAGCAATTTTCATTGACTGCTATAGTCTAAAGGGAAAATTACACTCCAGTGACAGAATATGTAAAATAAACAAAAAGACCTTGGCATATTTAAATGGTAACTTGCAGAACATAGAACAGCAACTTTTCCCCAAAATGTGTATCATATGCATCTACAATCTCTATCCATATATTTTCTGCATGTCAATGCTGTCTCATCAAATGATTCCTAAAAGTTCAAGAAAAATGTAGTGGTAATACTGCCACATGCTTTTAAATATTTAAGGAAAAATTAAATGCCATCAAGTCACTGAAATCCTGAACTGTATATCTGATGAAATTTAACTGAAGTGAGAAGACAAGAAGCAACAGAAAACTAGCTAATCACATCTGTATCTTAAGATTAATTACCTCTTGATTACCTACATCAATGGAATGGAGTGAATAATAAAAAAAAGTTATAGATAATGCACTTAGTGACATTGGGTCTGTAGCCTTGTGCTTAGAAGCTGAGTTTCTAATTGCCCAGTGTAACTTGCTGCAGACGTGCTGTGTGGATGCCCATCACCAGAAGAGTGGCCACAGGCACATAATTTGTTTCTGGAAACAACTGTTAAGGCTTGTAGTAATAATGTGTGTTATCCTTTAAAAACATTTTAGATTATTATCTTAGTAGGTCAACATAAATAAGATATTGCATCTTTGTCTTACAGTTAATAATAGTAGATATTTTAAAAGTAGAAATAATTTGGCAGATGTGAAGTTGAATATTTGAATAGAATGATTTAACTATTAACCAAAAAAAAAATCATTATCTACCATGATCTTGACTTAGGTAACTCACTTCCCATTTCCAAGGTAAAATATGGCCAATGTTAATGAATACCCCTATAGATTTATACTATGACTTTAGATTATAGAATGTCATTTGTCCTTAAAACATTATCTCTTTTTGAAAAATACAAGATTTGCAGTCAGTTACAACCAATACAAATGAACATAAATCTTGACTCTTTTTAAATAAACTGCCTTGACCATGCACTACATTTAATTTATATGTGCCATTAAATATATATTTCAGACTATGGGACCAAAAGCCATATTCTCTGTTACAACCTGTTGAATTGTGCCATTTGTATTGAAAACTACTCTACACACTCAAATATATAGCTTGCATTTTTATCTTTAAAAACAAAGTGATTATTTATTGATAAATGATATAGTGTCTTTTTTTACCTAAGTAGTATTAGACATTTCAAATATTTTTTTTCTGAAGAGCAGAAAGATTACACTGCATCTGGATAGACCATTTGACAAAACATCATTAGATGTCGCATATGATATGAAAGGATGACCTCCATGCATAAGATACACAAGAGAAACCAGAAGTACATCAGAAAATAACAAAAGCAAGGAGGGATGTAGTAAGGGTGTCAGGCAATATTTGTAGTGGTTTGGTGCATGTAAATATTACATCTTACAAATAATAACTTTTAAATACACCTCTAAAGTTCAGGGACTTTGTTTAAAAAACCTATTGTATATGCTTCATGTGACTATATGCCATTTTCTTCAAGATAAGAGCAACATTAATTCAAACAAGAAAAATGGCTTCCAAAATATTCCTTTCCTTTTGTTTTCTACAAAGAAGTATGTCACCTGATGCTGGCAGATGAGAATGAGGGGGGAGAAAATTGTTCAAGCTATATTTTACTATCAGAATCCACCAAACACATTTTCATTTAAATCATTTTGTCAACAGCCTGTGTACCCTTGCTAACCTTATTTGGCACCAGTGTATAATTAGATACACAGGGGTGTGACTCCAATTGAAGGTGTTGGCATTGCAGCACTCTGTGAAAATATTAACTATGAGGTTAACTCCAATTTTCTCTTCTTTAATTAAATGCACATGGTACTAATGAGGTAACCTACTGTTCCTTGATAGCACTAATTAGCTAAGAGGAGAGTATACTCTCACACTGCAATTTAAACCTAAAAATAAGGTTGAAATATGCTAATTGCAGGCAATTTTAAAACAGTACAAGTTGAAGAACTAGTCATAATAAGAGAAACTGACTGCGTTACAGCTAGGCAGCTGTAACTTTGCTTAAAATCTAAACAAGCCACATGGTTGTTGGACCGCTATATAACAAGGTCATAGGTCCGCTTAAAAAATGAAATCCTACTTCATACCATAGTAATTACCCACACTAACCAAAGATCCTTAGATCAACACTTATCTATATAGAACCCCAAATAAGTGAACATCATAAGAACTCCAAAGTATCATGACACGATTTATATTTAATGTGGAAAATTAAACTCCATAAATAAGCAACATTACCTTAAACTCTTTCAAGAGCACACCTATTAAATAAAATATTGTAATCTGTGTCTCAAAAATAAACAAACCATGTCAATGTGCTGAATAGCTGTCATTCCAATCACATGGTCAGACGGAAACAGAGAGAGGAGTAAATAGCGTCGGAGTTATAATCAGGAAACTTCCAGACAATGTACAAGTACAGTGCTAAAAATATACAAAAGATGCTGTGTAATAAAATTGTGAAGGAATACAGGTGCCAAAATACCAGAAGGATTTTGTTAAAAGAAGAGGATTTCGACAACATTTCTTCTACAGTTAGAGCTTTGGGATGGAAGTAGCCTGCAGCTTCCCTGTGAGAGACAACGTTTTCCATTCTTCGCGCAAAATCCTCAGAAACATGGTTTCAGTAAATCTAAGTATAATCTCCTCTGTTTCTCAAACATTCCCCAACTATGATTTTAACTGATAAGCACTGAGATAACTTTTGACATAAAGCAAGATTCTGAAGGGCAGTCTGAGCCATCAAAAAAGACATTATGTTTTGATTGGTGCAAAGTATATTTTCATTATTTTTCGATTCTGTAAAATCTATGACATCATATTTTTATTAGCCAGAAACTCTGTTTAACTAAAATCACTCATCGTCTGACAATGGCAAATCTTTCTTGTTACCACAGAGAAAAATAAAGCATATTAAAGTAATATGGCATCACCCTTTGCTTAGGGACAAGAGAGCGAGCGATTGACCCACACTGAGGACTCACAGTGACATTTTCCTGCTCTGGTCACTTAGCATGAAAAATCATAAAATACATATGGTTTAAACAATAGGAAGAGTTGAGCAAGCAATAAACATGGAGTTAAAAAGTAAAATTTATGGGGGAAAAAATAAGTCAACCTAATCTTATGTTTAATGAAGAGCAATAACTTAGAAAGAAAGAAAGCCATTTGAAAAGCAAAAGCTTTACTTAACTCCCAACTAGTAACTCCTAGAGTTAAAAGTATGTGAGAATAAATGTTGTACTGCCATTAGCCAGTCATCATGTCTTGCCAAAAGGCTTGGTTGAAGAAACTGCTTTGGAAAACCTACCAGCTTCTGCTCCTGACTGTCCTAGAGCTTTCGACAACAGAAAGAGCCAGAGTGTTGGCAAGAGATGCAAATAAGCCTCTGACCAACGATGCCTTACCCAGTCCATGGAGTTGCAGGTCTGCAACAGACTAGGAAGGCAAATAAAATCAGTCATTTAGAAATGGGTCTCCTGGAGGCAAGCTGACATATTCCAAAAAATCATGGGGAAGCACAATATGAATGGACGTTTTAAGTGTTTACATCTGTTTCAAACAAGCACCAAAGATCCTTTTAACAGTGAGAAGGCCAAGGCGATATACTGGAATGGGCTTTCAGCATTAACTTCAGAAGGAATCTATCCTTTAAATATGAATCATTGTAATTTTCTGTTAAAACAATAAAGAGTAGGTCATTAAGTGTTGAAAATAAGAATACTAGCTCTGGAGACAGTCGGCCTGACTTAACACTTACTAGTAGTGTGATCTTGAGCAAGTCACTCAGCTTCTCCTGGCCTCTCTTTCTCTCTCTAAAAAGGGTGTAATAAGTAACACTGTTATATGGTTAAATTCAATGAATTGTAAATTACTTAGAATAGTGCTGCTATCCATATACTGAATGTTTACTAGTAATAAAGTTAATAATTATTAGCTATCATCATTGCTTCAGAACATTCAATTTTTAAAAAACAAAAAGCATTAAAGTCCTACAATGTGTAAAATAATACTCCACACTCTAAAGAATGCAAAAATTCTCAAGATGTATTTGCATTCAAATAGCCTTCGATCTGTCATTACTCTTTGTGGTAGCAATCAAAACCTCTTCCACGCGAATCAAAAGTATTTGTTTCTCTTTAGAAACTTGGTACAGCAAAGCAAAAAAACCCAAAAAACAAAAATTCATATGAGTGTGTTTGCATTCAGTAACAAGGTAAATGCTTCTAAGAAGAAATATAATTTTTTTCAAAGATGATAAAGGTATATTTTTCCATAGGAAGTAGGTAAGTATTATATATTGATCTTTCCTGACAAATGAAAATGTTTTAAATTATAGTTTAACGAGGTTGGCTGAAAGTATGCTCAAATTTTTCTTTAACATGTTTAAAACTTTAGGGTCACAATAGTTGGGGTAAAATGGTACCTAAATGGAATAGTGACCTACATTGTAAAAGTGCAATTTTTAAAAAAAAAATGTTCAGCTAGTCAAGAAGTATGGACACGCTTGACATGATATAAAACAAGAACAAAATTAAACAGTTGCTTGGTCTTTTTGCCATTCCAACTGATTCTATTGTAGGTTTGTTTGGCTGTTTGGAGGCCATTCATCTCACCTGATGGGAATTGTTCCAGGGACAGTATGGCCAGGGGATGTACCAGAATGATATGTGTTGGCTTCACAAATTCAAACTACTTCATCCTTCCTGAGCTCATCTCTGAAAAACAGGTTAAAAGCTCCGTGGCTCTGACAGAGGAGGTAAAAAAGAGAGAGAGAACTGATTCCTGGGAAACTTTTTGGTATTTCTTAATACCAGGCTGAGAGTAGCTGGTGTATTATTTGGAGTCAGTCAGTAAGAAGCCGGGACTGTGTGCGCCGGAGGACCTAATCGATGTGAGCACATGCCTGAGGACTTCCATTCTTCATCTGAAGAAGCAGTTAGCCCTGACTTACTTCCTCCTGCAGCACAAACTGCAAAACCTGCAGAACATGATGCAGCCATCAAAGAATCGCTTTGCAGAGAAGAGAATGAAGCCCAGGGCACTGAACTTATTTACAACGGGTCATGCTTTTATTCATTTTTTTAAAGCTGTTGTGCATCATAAAATAAAGGTTCTCAAATTTCAGCAGGTAAAAGAATTTCTGGGTAAGCGCAATTTAATATGTAAAAATGGCAAAATAAATCAGTAAATCAAATTAAAATGTCAATACAGGCACAGCTTATTAATGTATTGATTATTAATGGCCATTACCATCTTTTATTTTTTACCATTATTTAACTTTATATACTCATTCATTTTTCTTTGCTCAACAGATTCTAAATTTAAATATATTTATTTAAGGGAAGGCTAGGTAAACAAAAAAAGAAAGCTTATTAGTGGACATTATCTCAATCCATATACCATACATACTGGGAGAATTTAAGATTTTAAAGTACTTTCTATTAAGCAATTAAATCAACAGACATTCCTGAGGTAAGATTCAGTCTCCATTTCATGGTTAAAAAGTACCGAAGAATTAACCCAGATTACAGAATATACCATTATC
>NW_006296624.1:401564-403563 GCF_000327345.1 Myotis davidii | reverse complement strand
TTACAAATCATGTAATTATTATATTTTGTGAGGGAATGAAGGCAACAGACACTTCTGGCATGAGATATTCCTGCACAGGACTGAGAGACTGCTGTATTTTTACTTACCTATTATATGCTTATTTGCTTTGTACAAGAGAATTTTTAAGTCTTCTAAAAAATAAATAGGGAGCTAGATTTCTCATGAACACCTGGAGAATGGAAGACAGAATGTTAAGTATGATTATTTAATAGGTAGGGAGCTAGATTTCTCATGAACACCTGGAGAGTGGAAGACAAAATGTTAAGTATGATTATTTAATAGGACAAAATGGACAGATTTATATGTATATGATTTGTTTCCCCTGGATATATTGGGGCTAGGCAGAAACACCTTATGCTCATATAAGTACAATAGTCCTCAGTTTTCTGCTCTTCTTTTTACGTCATAGTTAAAAGAAAAAAGAGGAGGTTAAGTGAAGTAATACAAGGTAAGAAACACACCATGCTAAAACAAATTCCTTTACGAAATGAGAAAGCATAGAGCAATTAGATGGAGTACAGGACAGATAGGTGTGTAAATTTTATCTGTTGGTTATATGAATGGGAATGACTAACTCTGTAGTTCACTCACTGTTCTATTGACCAAAGATTTAATGAGCACTATTTTATGTCACTTACAATAGAGTCTGACTCCATTTTTAATTTCAACTGCTGACTTCTTTTTAAGCCTCGACTCCCTTTTCCCCTGTGAGCCCACATTCGGGCAGAAAGCGTGTGCATGAGCTAACTCCTTTGCCACTGGAGGGAAATCTAAACCACCTACCTGCTCAAGGCATTTTTCCCCAGCCCACCCCACAGCCACTGTAACAACCCACCTCACTTCCTTCATTTTCCCAATCCCACCTGGACTCACTTGTGCCCAATCAGCTCTCCCAGGAATGTTTCATGGGAGCAATGCGATTCCTCTCAAAGTCTTTTGGTCTGTGGAGTATCATCAGCCTTGACAACTGGACCAAATTTTGGTGGGGGTCCCGCTCACGTCTGCAGAGTGCTACAGAACTCTACTTACAAGGTTAAGAATTGGGATGCAAAGTAGGCGTCCCTAAACCAAAGAGTTTATAGACACCCTGGGAAGGAGACTACATACTAGTGTCATAATAAGCATTATCACATGTGTGCACAGGGCGCTATGGGAACGTAGAAGAATGGTACTTATGTGGCAGACAGGGAATAGAAAATGATTTCAAATGAGGTGATCATGAGTGGACATGAATATACAAATGGGTGTGAGGTGGGATAAAGTTGGAGAGCATTCAAGACCAAAAAGGATGGCTGGCATGAAGGCTTGAAGATATATGACCCCCTGCAGCAATCACGGAAACACAGACAGTCCTGCAGGGTCAGAGGAGAGACTGCTGGGGAAGAGAGGGTGGCAGAGATTAAGACACAGAGAGAAGCAGAAGCCACATCTTCCAGAGTCTCATCCAATGCGAAGTGGCCTTTATGTCGTTCAAATGTGCCATCATTGCATATGCATGCCACCTGCCTTTTCTTTGGGAAAATTAAATAAAAGCATTTCTAAGGTATTTTATATCATACGAGAGGCCCGGTGCACAGAATCATGCACTGGTGGGGTCCCTCAGCCCTCTTGCAATCTGGGACCCCTTGGGCAATCAGGCCGAAAGTGGCAGTCCAACATTCCCTGAGGGATGTAGTCGTGTGAGAAGCAGCAAGCGGCCAGGGAGAAACCCAAGTCCAGGCCAGGCACTGTTCCTGCTCGGCAGCACTGCGGAGAAGGTGTGAGAGGCTTGTGCCATCTCAGCTGTGCTCGCCAGCCATGAGCCTGGCATCTGGTGCCCGTTGGTCAGCTGAGCAGAGCTCCTGCTGTGGGAGCGCACTGACCTCCAGGGGGGCAGCTCCTGCATTGAGTGTCTGCCCATCGGTGGTCAATGCACGTCATAGCAACCAGTTGACTGGTCATTTGGTGGTTCATTCACTTAGGCATAGATAGATAGGTA
>NW_006296624.1:368864-401533 GCF_000327345.1 Myotis davidii | reverse complement strand
GATAGATAGATAGATAGATGATAGATAGATTACTATAATCCTGAAGAAGTAACTGTGGCAAATGCAGATGGCACAAGATATTCTTTTACATCTTTATGATGGCAAGAAATAACTTTTTGTTTCCAGAAACTTGCCCTCCTCTACCTACCAGTCAAATGCTTTCCTAGGAATTTGCATATGTTTTATTCTTTAGATATGCCAGTAAATTATAGCATATTTAAAGTCAGTTCAGTTTCCAAATTCCACTTATAGGAATACAGTGTACTGAAATTTAACTTATCTGAATTGTATTGCCATAAAGATACAAAAATAAATTTTGTTTATCAAGCAAAAAATAAGAAAATAATTTAATGTGATAATAACAGTGTATTTTCATTTTCAAGAAAGTTTTGTGATAAGCTAAATTGGAAAATTTGGAAAAGAAGACCAAAAGTTTGGGAAACAGTTCAATTTTATAATGCAGTACTAAGAAAAATAAAATAAATATTTAAATATTTGGGGTTCAGGAAAAAAGGAATGTGCCTTACTAGATTGGAGTGGATACTGCTCCTTTCTTTGCTATTTGGGGCATCCAGAATATAATTTCACAGATGATATATTTTTCTTCATGTAATTTTCAGACTACGTCTAATGGAAAATGCCTGGTTAGGATTAAGAGACATAGTTCAGATGTTTAACTACATTTGCATGCAATTATTTCTAAAACAAATGCCGGGGTACAGAGTCTATTGAAATGGCTTTCAGGATGGCTGGCGCAATGTATTAAATGAGCTTCTAATCTTTGAGTAAGTCTATATTCTGAATATTTCAAGTCAAGACAGTGAGCAGAGTATTAACCTTAGATTTTTCACCTTGTCTACTGTCCAAGAATAGTGTAGACATAGGCTTTGAGCCCAAGAAACCAGGGTAGGAATGAATATCTTTCAAAGCAAAAGTCTTTCTTCCTTAACATAAAAAATAATATTTTATGTATTAATTCCTATAGCTGAAAAATAAAACTACTACAAAACAAATTGAATTAATAATTTCATGGACACAGATGGGGGGTGTGAGGTCATGTGTTGGGGGTGGGGGCATTCTTGGAGAGGTCAATGAAGAAAAAGGAGACTTATGTAATGCTTAAAACAATTAAGAATTTAAATTAAAAAAAGAAAAAAATAATAATTTTGTGTGTGGGATAAAACATAGTAATAAAATGGATGCACTATGTAGCCTTCGGCTTGTTTTAGGGTTATTTTCTTCATACAAAATAAAAGTATCCATAACGTTATTGATGTTTTGTTAGTAGAAAGCTCACTTTCATATTTCTAAAATGCATCTGTCAACTGTATCAGAAATATCAACAGCTGTGAAATGTAAGACCGTATACAGGGTATGTCGGCTTCATAAAGTCACCAATCCTAGATGTCCTTGGAGTTTATGGATTGGTCAAGACCTTTAATTACCTTTGGGTGATGTTTTTCATGAGAATTTATTTTTAATTAGGAGTTCACTGAATAAATGAAGCATGAAGATCTACTGATATATCTATTATTACGTATCAAAACAAAACACTTATATCTTTTTTTGTCCAAATTCAGAAGGCACCATGATCTCTTTTTCTGTATGCTTTACTTCGAGGGGAGCAGCTTGGATCATAATCACACCTAGGAATTTATAAGGGGACTCGAGCATGAGGCAGGCTCTCTTCTGACCCCCACGGGGGAGCAGCAGCAGCTCCGATCAGCCACATTTCATCTGCTGTTGGTCTCAGTGACAGCTCCTTTTCTTGCCAATAATGATAAATAATATATTCTTTAATGAGAATTAGAGATTGTAAATTGCATACACAGAAGCTTATCTTGCGGCATCATTGATTATGATTTTATACCCCCTATCAACCTCTTCCCCCTCTTTACTGCGAAGTGAGGTAGAGAGGAAACGAAGAAAGAAGATCAATTATTTAAAACAGCAATCTCGCCAAACAAAAATCTCTTCCAATTCAATGAGAAAACACTCATGATATGAAGAGAACTACCAGTAGAGGTCCAGCTACAACTCACTTTTTCTTTCAGAGCAAAGGATTGTTGCACTCATTGTTGGAGAGATATCTAACGTCATTACCAAGTCCATTGCCTTCTCACCAGTGCTCCCCAACAGGTGGGATGGTGAGGTATTGGAGAGAAGGAAATGAAGGCATCAGATTCCCTCCAGTAGATTCTTCTAATGGTAGTGGTGATCGTCACTCCCTTTCTAGGAGAGACCGCTGCATCCCCCCATCCTTCCCCATGAGAACCACTGCTCTGTCCTAACCACAATTGACCTGAATTCCATACAAGCATTCAAGAAAAGGTAGTATTCATATTTTAATACCTTGTCATCCTCCTTATTTTTATCTTATTTTCCCAAAATAAGAATAGTGAAGACATAGGGTTTGAGCCCAAGGAAAAATTTTGAGATATTGGAAACAGCAATTCAGAGGCTGTGTGCTATCAGTGATTGATGACAGAGTAAAAACATAGGAATTGGAATCAGACTGAGTTGAATTGACAGCCTAGCTTAAGCTACCAGCTAGCTACCTTACCTTAGATAATGCAATTTTCTGGAGTGGGAAAGCATACATAAACACATTACCAGGTACACAACTAAGCATGAGAATATCCTAGTCAAGTGACAAATTATGAATACTTTAGCATATTTCTTTTGTTGGAGAAAAAGAGGTTTTAAAAAAGAGGAAACGTGAGAAACATGATTTCTGTAACATCTCTGGTTGATTCTTCAGCCTCCTTTTCATTGGCATAGTCATGCATTTAGATATAAAATGACCTGTAAATACTTATCGCTAAATGACCTGGGAGACCAGCTAAGGACTAACATACAGCCTTTGGGGGAGCAGAGGCATCTGTATCATGACATTGGGTGAGTATAAAATCCTCACACAGATATATGAATAAACTAGTAGTAAAAGGTTGCTCTATATTCACAAAATATTATTTAAAATACCCAAATATGTGTTTAAACATTTCAAATATTAAAATACAATTGAAGGTAAATTATCATTAAAATAAATATAATGTAATTTCTCCTAAGAATATATTTTTTGAGAGTTTAGATCCATAAATATGGAAAGCTGAGTTGAGTTCTGAATTAGAAAAAAATGGAGATAAAAGGCTATTGTAGCAATCACAATAAAACAAAAGCAGCCCAATCCAGAATCAACTCAAACTTTCACAAAACCACCATGACATAAAAGTACTAAATATAACACAGAATTGCAATTTTCTATAATAAAATAGTTTACTGGAAGAAAAAGTAAATTTTAAAATTATGTTACTGTCTATTGGAAATTATTCATTTCTAAGCCAGGACCAAATTTCATTACCAATAGATGCTCTCAAGAATGAAGCTAATTTACATTTAAAATAGGAGTACAGTCTACTCTTTAAAATCACAATGGTAAACACACCAATTTGACAATTACATTAATATGAGTATTTGCATAATCTGTCTTCCACACCTGTTCTTAATTTGAAGCAGCTGTGAGACAAATCATATCACACTAATCTCAATGGGTATGTGTGTGTCCCAAACACACATCTTATTTTTTTGAAAATATTTTATTTTTTAAATGTTTCCTGATTTTCAGAAATTGGTAAAGTTTTGTAGAGGTCATCATATTTATTTGGCTAATATTAATTAGAGGAATAAGCATCATGTCAAATAATGCTGTCCCTCACAGTTGTGGGATCCTGTGTTATTGACATATGATCTTACTGATTTTTGTCTGTGGAATTATTTTCTAAATAGTGTATTTTATTTACACAGAAGAGAATTAAGAAAAGGTATATCTAAAAATATCTAAACAGGAAAATGGTCAGAGAATCAACAGTGGCCACATAAATGGAGAACCAACCAAAGTCGGCACATCTTCGTCAGTGTTTGCACACATGGTGACGGTGGCACCTCTGGAACATCTTTTCAAATTGGCTTCTGAGTATATTTTAACAAACGTATATTTGAATTTAACAAGCAGAAATTTACTCTCATCTTTTAAAGGAGCCAGCTAGTATTTTTCTGTTTTCAAACACATACCCAGTGCCATTAGAAAGGAACTCAGTTGATTATTGTTACATATTCTTCTACTTCCTGTATTTAAATAATTCAGCTAGATTCTAACTGGTGGAATATAAAATCCCATTGTAATGTGTCAACAAAGCTGTCTTCCTTTAATCTTCTATTATGAATGGGAAGCGAATGTAGAGCTTTCTAAGGGTGTTGTTTATTTCCTGGAAAATGAATGAGAGCGTGCACAGTAATGAACTGGAGCAGAAAACAAAACCTGTTTATTTATATGATGTTGACCTCTGACTATGTAAACATTAAATGTCCGAATTCTCAGTTCAGTATATCATTCAGAATTCTATTTTTATGAGCTTTCACTTTATAGGAAAAAATAAAAAAGAATATTGCCATTTATATTTTTATTGCATTTTCATGTGTATTATTTAGTAACTCACCACATATGAGCAAATGAGACTCAGGAGAGATAGGGGGTTTGCCCTGGTTCTCATAACCTGTGACAGTGTTATGGCCCAGGTATTCTGCCCCCAAATCTATATCCCTTCCCATAATTCATAGATGTTGTTTTGAATGAATAACAGCTATTACGATAAATGAACAGGAAATAACATTTTACTAAGGAATATTTTAAAGTTGTTTCTTTTCATGCCATATTCATCTGAACTATTTCAACTCATGGATTCAAATGTACTAGAAAACACTGTTTCAAAATTGACTAAAAGAACTATTTTCTATTGAGATAAACATTGCAAATTCTTATCGAGAGCCAAGAGTAGTTGCTCTAGGAATATACAAATAATTTGTATTACTATATAATTTAGGCAGTAAAGCCAAGTTTTAGTGATTGTGAGAAAAGCAATTTTCCTAGTTGTGACCTCTACATAATTATATTTCTAAATATTCCTTATTTTATTTTTCTTCATTAAAAGCCTTACATACATAATTTGCATATACAGAAAAGTGCCCCAAATAGATAAGCTGGTATGTATGTCATGGGGCATGTGGACCATGATGAAATGAAAACTATACTTGTATGTAATAAATATTCACATCGTATAATATTATAAAATATTTCACCTTTTCTAAGTATCAGAATATTTTAACCTCTATAAAAGAGTTACAAGTTCCCAAATTTTAAAGTAATTTTTTTTTTTGTTTTTGCTGTTAAGGAATAAAGTAATTCATTAATAAAGTTAAAAGCTTTACATGTAAAGAGAGCCAACTTTTTGCAAATATAGAACTACTGAAAGGCATACACTTTTCCTAAAAATAAAGCATCAGGATAATAAATTTTTTGAGCTAGAGAAGGAGTCATCTTCTCATTGGACAGAAAAAGAAAATGAGGCTGTCCAAGTGAACTGCTCTCCCCAAGGCCATACCGCTGGTGAGTGCTGGAGTCAGTCCTTGAACCCAAAGCCTCTCTCATATCCCACAGCGTCTGGCCACTTACCTTTATTACAAAGAATAAACAGAACACCAACAGATCATTGCAACACATACATGCTTTTCTATGGTCCTAAACTAAGCTATACTCCAAAGAACGGATGTACAAATGCATCTTCAATTTTAAAAGAACCATAAAACATGAAACGACCTTGATTTCTAGGCTGGCATGATGATGCCACATGAATGCAGACATACATGCACATAAATACGTGTGTGTGTGTGTGTGTGTGTGTGTGTGTGTGTGTGTGTGGTAACATGATCACTAGGAGGTTGAAATGTAGGTGAATTTCAATTGTTCATGCTTTTCTTATTGCCTGAATTATTTTGCAAGCACACATTGCTTTAATAATCACTCAATATAAGGCTACCTGTGGAAAAAAATAGAACTTAGGACAATAGTTATAAACATTTCTCAGAAAATATGTTAATTCTTAAAAACTTACACAAAGGAAATGAAGTGACAGCTTATAAGTACCCTGATTTTTCTGATGATAACAAGGAATTCATTACTCTTGCTTTAGTCTCAGTAATGCATAAAGACAAAGGTCTGCTACCCCTGGAATAATGATATTTTTAATGTGAGGAAATTATTAAAATGCTTTTTTTCTCCTTTCTCCTTTTCAATCTGGTAAACCACGTTGTGGTAAGCTCTCCTATTTTCCCTTTCATCATCTCAATTATATTACTGGTTATCCTTATACTTCTTTCCACACTTCAATATCCCTCTTTGATCCTGGAATTCAGACCTAAACAAATTTCATAGAACCACAAAAAGTATCAGGAGGCACAAATATGAAGAAAACGTTCTTCTTCTCAGTCTACAAGTGATGGCTGATTGACTAAACACTTAGAGAGAGAAAAAAACAAAACACCCAATTTATTCCATAGAATGCTCTAAAAATCCATAATTGTCAGGGTTTTTGTGTGTTTTTTTTTTCCCTTAACCCACTGAATTTTTTTAAATGGCTTAGAAAAAGGGTAATTATCCTGAATTTTTATCTAGGCAGACTGTCAACTCCCTGCGGATAGGAATGTTTTTGAATCCCCTATGGTCCCTGCTGTCTACCCAGCAAAGTGCCTCACGCACGGAGGGCTATTAGTCTTGTTTCTTGATGGAGTGATTGATTGACTGAGGATGTAAATTTAATACACAGAAGTACTGTAAACCAGTTTTCAAATCTTACTGCTGCTTTTATTTAGCATGCAGTTTTTCCACTAGAGCATGGTAATCATTTGTTTCATATGAAATTCTATAGCGTAGGCTTTTGATTTATATCTATTTTATTCCTAAACTTTCTTTTTATTAAGTAAATATCTACTTGAATAGACTAGCAAGCAAAAAAAAAATGTGTGTGGGAGAAATATATTACCCATCACTGCTTTAGTCTAGCAGTGTTAGAAATTATTGAATGGGAATGCCAAATATAATATCAATAGCGTAAGTTATCATTTCCAATTTAGTTCTTAAGAAATATTCCTCACTGTCAGCTGGTCCAACCAGTATTTCTTTTAAAGCAATTTGTATGTGTATGACCTTGTGACTCTTTAATGATGGTGACACGCATCTTAGCATCGAGTCACCCTTATATTTTATCAGTGTTTCATGAGAAACTTGAGGATTTAATGAACATTGCTTCCAACAAGTTCTGGTGTACTCAAAGATTTGTAAATCTCCAATCAGACATTACCTGAGTCTTTTTTACTGCATATATTTGTATCTCTGCATTTGATATATTGATTAAATGTTCTAGTATTTAACAAAGGGGTTAAATGGGGCCTAAAGGCCGAAGAACAGGAGGAAGGGAAAGGAAGGAAGGAAGGAAGGAAGGAAGGAAGGAAGGAAGGAAGGAAGGAAGGAAGGAAAGAAGGAAGAAGGACAGGCTAAAAGGGAGAGTAATAACTAATTTGGGGGCTTATGTGTGGATAAATGATCAATCAGAACAAAATGGCTGAAAGCCGGGACACAGTAGGACCCCAAGATGTGCCTGTGGGCTGGAGGCCAGGGAGAACTAGAAGGATCCCATGGAACTTCTACATGCCCCACACAGTATCTATTATTTTAGTGTAGTGGCTTATAGTACAGATTACTGCAAGAAATACAGAAAAATTATGGGATATGTCTTCTATTTTCACTGTTGGTGGAAGAAAAGCTGGGACTTTTACAAATTTTACAGCAATACCAGAAGCGGATCTGATAGCCAAATGAGAAATTTTTTTCTGAGCTCAACTTGTTTACAATTTGTCCTCTATGACTGTTTTCTCCACCATCCTTCAAACTACACTTGCCTCTCTATTTGACAAACACACCCATGTCTCCTCACTGAAACCTCGGCACGCTCCAGCAGCCGCCAACCTCCACAGTGACTTCTTGCAGAATCACCTCGCACAGTTACTGTGCACTCTGCTTTATCTCATACTGAACATATGTGAAGCACTTAATAACATCTTAGTTATCATTAAAAGTACTAAAAAAGAATAAAACCCACTGACATTTAGACACCTTACTACATAGGCTTGTGTATTTCTACATTTTCCCGAAAGAAAAAAAGCCCAAGAAAACCTTGTCACTAAAGTATCTAATTTCATAAAATCTCTTTTCTCATATCCCTCAGGTCCATGTGTTGGTGATATCACCTTTGGTAAACTGCCAGTGGTAGATGCTGTTGGTTGCCTCTCCCCACATTCATTATTCCCTTCTCTTCCAAAAGGACCCAAACTTTGTTCAGTGACAAAGTACCTGATAAGAACAGCTTCACAATCTCGGTTAAAGTGGTGAGTGTTCGTATGGTACTGTTCAGGCCAATGAGATGAAAATAAAAGCCTCTGTGTGAGGCAAGCTTGCTGTTAAAGCGGGGAAGGTGGTGGTGGTGGTGGTGGTGGGGGTGGGGAATTCATCTGATGTGAAGCTATTTATATTTTGCCATTCCCTTCTTTCTCCCTGAAACAGAAGCATGCTATCTGGAGAAATGAGAGTCATTATGAACATGAAGATAAAGGCCACACAGAGGCAGAGCAGGAGGCTAAAAGGAATGTTGCTCTTTTGTGTCATTCTTTAGCAGGCAAATCTGGACTTTCTGTATATGGAATTTATTTATCACAAGGCAAATATATCTAAATTCCCAAGTAGAGCAGTTGATAAATTCCATAGTACATTTAGATAGTATTTTAGTGGAAATATCCAAAATTCACATGGACAAAGCAACAGATATAATTAACTCAAAAATTATACATCAACAACCATCATTTAGAACCGACTGAAATCTGGGTGAATGGCAGTCCTAGAATTAGAGAAGCAAAGAAGAAAGCACACTGAGGCTGGTAGGAGGGGTGAGGCATGGAACGGGCTGGTTCAACACCTATTGTGCCACTTTTTAATCAGGAGGCTGCCCGTGAGGAGTAAGAGGTCCCACCCCACACCAGACCCAGAGGTGGGAAGAGAAGTCCATCTAACTACAGACTGTAAAAACCAGCAGGGATTGTGGCTGAGTGACACAGAGGCTGCTGGAGATTCATTTGTACTTTAAAAGAGCCAGGGTGCACAAACACACTCAGACTCAATTCATCTGAGCTCCAGTACCGGTGGCTCTGGGTCCAGACATATATGGGGAAGAACTGGATCGTCTCGCATCAGGGCAGGAACTCAGGGGCAGCTTCCTCCCAGACAGGGGTACTGGCAGGGGTCATTGTTCCTGTGCTGCGACCTCCCCTCTTGCAGAGCCAGGGTGCACAAACACACTCAGACTCAATACATCTGAACTCCAGTACCAGTGGCTCTGAGTCCAGACATATATGGGGAAGAACTGGATTGTCTCGATTCAGGGCAGGAACTCAAGGGCAGCTTCCTCCCAGACAGGAGTGCTGGCAGGGGTCATTGTTCCTGTGCTGGGACCTCCCCACTTGCCGGGCTGACTGGCAACCATAGCAGAGTCTCAATTAGCCTGGAGCACACTGTGAACTCAACCCTGGAGATTCCCTGAGACCCCATCCCATCTAATTTCCTGTTAGCTCCACCCTGGAGATTCCCTGAGACCCCGTCCCATCTAATTTCCAACCCCACCCAAGCTGTTTACAGCAGCTTTTCCATATGAATGGCCTGTCCTGGCTCAGACTTCAGACTTTCCTAAAATCTCTCAAACAAGCTGCTGCTAGTGACAGCATGACCCAAACCTATCAATAAAAAGCTCAAGGTGTGGCACTAACACCAGCCTGCCTTGCTTCATAGCTGGGCCCAGCCTCCTCTACAGCAACACTCCCATTGTAGTCACAGCTGGTCCTCACAGCCAATTGGCCTGGAAGTAAACTCCTCCCAGAGATGCCAACAGTAATCAAGGCTCAAAAGACTGTGCACACAGCCTACACAGGGGTGCACCTAGAGTGCCCAGCTCAGGTGACCATGGAGGTTGAGCCACTGGGCCCTACAAAATACTTACTGCACAAGGCCACTCTACCAATTCTAGGAGACATAGCAGCTCAACCTATTACATAGAAACAAACACAGGGAAGCAGCCAAAATGTGGAGACAAAGAATAATGTCACAAATGAGAGAAATGGAAACAGGCAAACTACTGGATACAGAGTTCAAAACCATGGTTATAAGATTACTCAAGGATTTTCATGAGATCTTCAAGGGATTTACTGAGGCTTTCAAGGAGCTTAGTGAGAATATCAATGACATGGTAAAGGACCAGTCTGAAATTAAGCTAAATTAAATAAAGAACAATTAACAAGGCTTCAATAGTAGAGTAGTGGATTCTGAGAATCAAATTAATGATTTGGAATATAAGAAGCAAAAAATACCCAATCAGAAGAGCAAAAATCAAAAAGAATCCAAAAATATGAAGAAAGTGTAAGGAGCCTCTGGGACAATTTTAAGCATACCAACACTCACATTATGGGGATGTCAGAAGGAGGAGCTAAAGAGCAAGAAATTGAAAACCTGTTTGAATAAATAATGGCAGAAAACTTCCCCCACCTGGTGAAAGAAATAGACTTACAAGTCTAGGAAGCACAGAGAGTCCCAAACAAGAGGAACCCAAAGAGGCCCACACCAAAATACATCAATATTAAAATGATAAGGGTTACAGATGGAGAGAGAACCTTAAAAGTAGCAAGGGAAAAACAGTTTGTTACCTACAGGGGGGCGCCCATATGACTATCAGCTGATTTCTCAACTGAAACTTTGCAGGCCAGAGGGGAGTGGCAAGAAATATTCAAAGTGATGAATAGAAAGGACCTCCAACCAAGATTACTCTACCCAGAAAAGCTATCATTTAGACTAGGAGATAGAATTAAGAAAGATAATATTCAGGTTAAGATGAAAGAATAAACAATTGTTATTATTAAATAAGTATATTATATATTTTCTACCCAGGAAAAGGAATCAGTTGAAGTAGTACTCATAAACAGACTGCCTAACTAGCTATATCAGTAATGTGAAGGGGTATGGATAATACAATTTCAATCATGTCTTCTAATGATATTAATGGCTGATTTTAAGTTATTTTCTATACAACACATACAACTGGTAAATACCATAATTTCACACTTGTTTTATCAGGTTGAAGAGAAGTAATACCCTAGATGTATTCTGACAAAGGAGAAATTTAATTTGCATAACCTAATTCAATTTTGCAAAGATTTATTTAGCACCTTATATGCGCTAAGTCAAATATTTTATTAGGAATAAAATGTAATTTCTGACCTCCAAGAGTTTATAGTCTGAGAATGAGCTAGAGAAGTAGTCAATAATTATAATACAATATAGTATAATCTATTTGTGTAACTAACACATGTAGGAAAATAAAACAGATTCTGGAACTATACATAGGTGAAGGATTATTTATCTTTGAAAAGTTAGAAAAGACTCTAGGAAGTAGGGCCTTGAAGTATGCAAAGGAGTTTGGAAACTAGATAAGGGGTAAGGCTGGGAATGGACTTTTAAATAAATGGAGGAATAATAACAAGGCAAGTAGGTATCAAAGTTCTTATGGTTTATGGTGCCCTCCAAAGTGCCTGGCTTAAAAGAAACAACCTGTAAATGCATGTGGACGAATGAATAAACAGAATGCTTAGAAAACAGTCAGGATTAAATCACGGTTATAATGTATCTGGTGTATGATGGCTGTGCTGAGAGGTGAAAGAACGGGCAGATAAACATAACAGATTAGGAGGGTTTACAGCTGGAGGCGATAGAAGAGGATTAGGAAAAATTGATAAAAACATTGATTAAGGGTGGGAAAAAATAAATAATTTCCGTTTGAAAGAAGTTGATCTGGATTGAGATGCACCAGGAGGTGACTAAGGAAACACATCTGGAGCCTAAGGGAAAGGAAGACCTTGGTAGGATTGTAGACTAGTAATGGTCTATGGACTCCACACGTTTATGCAAAACCAACTGTGTGAAGGTGAATCATGCACAGGAAGAATATGGTAATTACGATCAACTGTGGTAAATACTAGTACAAGAACAGAAGTATGTATGTCATAGAAACAATATAGAGAGAGGAATTCACAGAAAGTTGACAATGGAAATTAAAAAGCTGCACAGAAGTTTTCTAGATGGGAAGGTGGAGGAGGGACTATTGAGAAAAGAAAGGCAAGGTCAGCTGCATGCGACATGAAGCAAAGTTTGAGATCAAAGGTGAACATGGAGTGAGTTCATCACTGATAATCTCATATGAGAACTAATGATAGTAAAAATAAAATACTGACAATAATCTTGCAAATGATCCTGGAAAGAAGGAAGAGAGAGAGAGAACTCAAGAAACCTGCTCAGGGGACTAGCTCAGATTTAATACCATATAAAAAAAAACCCAAAAAACAAATAAACAACAAACAAAAGAAAATGCAGGGGTGAGATTTAAAGACTATTGGATCTGGAAGGAACCTAAGTTATCACTAGTGCATTTTTTTTTCATTGTGTTGGTTGGAAAACTGAGTCCCAAAGAGAGAAAATTACACAGGCTATTAATAAGAAAATTTATATTTAGTACTTTTTATTACAGGGAACAACTTCCTAATGTATAAGAATAGTTCAAGTTTCCTACATAATACTTGGTAGACCAGCTACATTACAATCGCCTTGAGAGTTTAAAATATTTTGATTTTTCAAGGTCTTATCCCCAGTAATTTTAACTCAATGATCTAGGGTGGACCCAAGTTTCTCCATTTAAAAAAGATTTTCAAGTAATATCGTAGACTTGAAAACTATTGGCCTAAGTAAACTTTAAGACTGTGTAGGAAAATGGTGACGGTTTTTAAGGGAAAGAAATCCTCCCAGAATAAAGGGAAAACTTTAAATGTTGTCCAAGTTTTTGTGAAAATAAAACTTTATTCATAAGTTAACCAGTAGTTAAATGTTTAAATGTCTATCACATGCTTCTCTCTATGGGAAGAAGGTGATATATAGAGAGAATGATTGTATTCTTGGTGTTTTCTTTTTGTTTTTACAAACATAATCTATTGAAGAATTTACTACAGTTTTTCTGTGAGACAACAGATTTTTCTCATGTCAACACATCTTAATGTTCAGTGTTCCTTGGTTTGTCATCTGAGAAGTTCAGTAGCACTGGCAATAGACGATACTAAGGTGACGGTTTTAAAGCAATGCAAATGTTAACATTGGAAGTACAAGAATTCATATACTGTGTAAGGCAATTTTCTGTCTTTTTTGTGTGTTATCAAAATGCTTAACTACTACATACTACAGGTTCTATATCTATACTGATAAAACTGTAATTATTGGCATGAACAAACAACAAAAACGTAAAACACACACACACACACCAAATACTTTTAGTCAAGCTGGATGTGATTAAAAAGCTTCAACTGTGAGTTAAATCCCAACTGCAGCTCTGTAATGTGGGGGATAAAATACCAAGCTCAAAATGTCTGGAACAACCAGTCAATAATCAAAGGCAGTTACAATAAAATACTGAATTGCTATGAGGTCTCCTACTCAACACACTGCCTTCCCCAGGCCCTTAAAAAATATGCCAGGAAACTTTTAAGGAGCACTCCAGGTAGCCATTGGAGATTTACAATCAAGAAGGAGAAAAATATTAGTAATACTATTGAGCGCTTCTCTCAATTTTTCATATAAAACGTCAAGGTAGGGGAAACAAACCTGTTTGGTCATTTTGGATTTTCCTCATAGATATTATATTGCAAGATCTAGGAGAGGAGACCTTTAAAATTCACAAGAGTAGAGCTGTGGTCAGATTTTTTTTTTAATTACCCCCAAGTTCCAAGACATTACAGCTCTGTAATTTGGCAAGCCATGAAATTGAATCAAGCATGCTGGGAGGCCTATCTAGTCTTTGGATTACTGGTTTCTCACACATATAAACTAACTCATCCACTCCTCTACACCGTTCTATCGCTGATGTACCTTTTCTGTTCTCTACCTAGTCTCACCTCTGTAGGTGAGATGTAAAAACAGTTGTTTCATTTTAAAACGTGACATCGATCATGAAGCAAATGTTATGAAAAGTTGGAAAGTTGTAAACTGTTACAATGGCAGCTTAATTCAGAATAAGGACCTCTCCTTATTAGTTAACTGGGCATTTCCTGAATTTGAGGGCTCATGAAGATGTCAGGATGCATACCTGGTGAATGTCAAGAGTCTACTACAATAGTTCTCACGAGTGGTTTCTCCCTCATCTAATCAGAGGAAGAAATTAATTTTCATCTTTAAAAAAATCTACCATACCGAAGCAATGTATTAATAGTTATTAAGTGCCTTCGGTAAAATAACTTAGTGTCCAACTATAATCTAACTTAAAATAATGTTTGAGTCATTTAATAAGCTTATATTATTTTCAAATTAAGGTAGGATGAATAAAATATTTTTAAAAGAACAGTTTATTACACTTTTGTCTGATCATTTCAAATGTCAGGCTTCCAAACTCAGCATTGTTAGCATAATGACAATCAGCACAACCTAAGACTGCTCAAAAAAAGACAAAGACAAAACAAAACAACAAAACACCTGGCCTTTTAAGACAATCATTCCTGCCACTTCTAGTTTGAACATTCATTTTGTAATTGGTGTTCGAGGAACAATCTGACAAAAGGATCTAAGGAGTGATGAGTACATTCTGATGATAACTTTAACAGAGCCACCTATAAATGCCATGAGTAACAAGAGATTTCTAGCACTGAATGTAATTCCTCAAGTCCTGCTAATTATTGAGATATTTGAGAGTAGAGTTGGCTTCATACTAAAACTTAATATCACATAAAGGGAACTAATCTTGGGGCAAGGTAAAAATTAAATATTGGATACTGTATTTGAAGAAGTAGCCCAGTTTTACTATTTTGTTAGTAAAATAATATGCTATTTTAGGTCCAAGATAGAATTAAATAATCAAAGGCATTTAAAGTTACTCTACTCTCAATATGGGAATGAATGGATAGGTAAAATGGACAAGATTATATAAGAGAAAAGAACTGAATGATAAAGGAAGAAAAATGCAGCAGAAAAGGTGAAGTTAGCAGAGAAATTTTAAGACAACCAAGTGCAATGTAGAATGCAGGATGATAGAAAGGCATGAATAGAATCCACAGAGATAACACAATGAACCTTAAATGTAAGGGAATTTCAAAGTAATTTCACCTTTTTTCTTTAATCACGTACTGACACTGTTCTTCACTTTGTCATTCCATTTAGCTTGTACACCTCCCAACATCTACAGACAAAATTCACAGCCTAAGTCTTAAATCCTACGGAGAGCTCCCTTACCAATATGAATGCGCTGTTCTTTTCTTCTGTTCCCTTTAGTTAAGGTAGAGAAATTAAGGGAATATGTACTTAAAATCCTAATGGATCACACAAAGAAGCAAGTGCTTGAATGAGAAAAAAGAAAATTTGACCTCCTACAATGCAGCTTTCTTCCATATTTAATTTATGGAAACCCTCGGTATTACATATGCAATATACATTTACTTATACCGCTGGAGACCGAACAGTCTAAGAAGCAAAAGTACACTTACTAATTCTCCTTTTTGCATATAACAATGATGCTAAAGTAAGATTTGCCCCCACTTGTTATTGATTATTGATCACTTTAATATTGGCGATCCTAAGAGTTAATGGCAAAGGATAAAGAGGGGGATTAAAAATCATAAGCTGGGGGAATGTCAAGGGGGGAAAAAAGAGACATGTGTAATACTCTTTGTAATACTTTAAGAAATAAAAAAAAATCATCAGCGTTGAAATTCAACATTGTATGCATGGAAATGGTCATCCTCACGGACTTTTCTTGATGTGCCTTCCAAGTCCCATCTTTTCAAAACGCTCCCTTTTCTTAACCTTCCTTGACAAAATAAGTGCTAATTTGATTCTTCTTTTCCCCTCTTTTCTTTCTTCTGCTTCTTTTTCTTCTTGCTCTAAAAAAATTGTGGATGAGCTCTTCTTTGTAAATTATCTTTTTTCAGAAATCTCCATTCCCATGAATGGTCATCCTCACGGACTTTTATTGATGTGCCTTCCAAGTCCCATCTTTTCAAAACGCTCCCTTTTCTTAACCTTCCTTGACAAAATAAGTGCTAATTTGATTCTTCTTTTCCCCTCTTTTCTTTCTTCTGCTTCTTTTTCTTCTTGCTCTAAAAAAATTGTGGATGAGCTCTTCTTTGTAAATTATCTTTTTTCAGAAATCTCCATTCCCATGCCACATTGTGAAGTAGATCTTTATAAAATACCAGTTTGATTTTATCACTCTCTTATCAAAAAGCTTTAATAACTCCTGCTATCTAAACCACAAAGTACAAACTCATTAGTGTGGCCTGTCAATCTCTATACAGCTGTTGATATAGTTCTCCAACCCTCATTCCTCTTGTAAGACATCTCTATGATGGTCAAAACAAATTCCTTACTCTTGCCTAACTGGACCTCACATGTCCTATCGCGGCATCTTTGATGACATCTTTTCAAAGGTCTCCATTAAAAAATGTTCTATCTATCAAATTCCCTTTCTTTAAGCCCATCAGAGATGCTACCTTTCCACAAGCATACCCTGATCACTTGGGCTGGAATGAATATTTTATTTTTTAATGCTTATAGCATTTTCTGCCTTCTGCATTCGTATAGCATATCCACTGTGACCTGGCATTTGTATATAAGCCTTACTATCTCCTCAACTAAGTCATAAGTCCCTGAGGCTATCACATATGGTAAATAATCAATATACACTGAACAAATGAAAGGGTTTTCCCCCTAAAACTCCTCCCTCAGCACAATCTCCTTTCAGCACAATCTCCTCCTCATTCATTGTTTCAACTATTATTTATTGAGCTCTATTATTGATCAGTTATTGTGATAGGCACTAAAATATATATGACACTATGGTGCTTGCAGTCATAGAGCTCACAATCTAGTAGAAAAAGCAAACAAACATTAAAATATAAGTTTATGATAGGGTAGTGTAAAGTATACATATTGTGAGTGTCTATAGGAGGGGAAGATAATATAATAGTACCTAAAATACTCACTGTTGCTTTTTTATAAATTGTGAGTAATTCTATCTAATAAAAGATTAATATCCAAATTACCCACCACTCCGTCACTCCGTCACAAAGATGGTGACAGCCATAGAGCTGGAGCAAGAAGGAGGCTTGGGTTGCCCCCGGCAATGGAGGAAGCCAAGCTTCTCGCCTGCCCTGGCCAGCACTGCGCTCCACTCAAGGCTACAAAGTTTCAATTATAGAAGATAAATAAATCCCAGACAAAAAGGAGAGGCTGGGGTTTGGGTTGCCAGGGGGCATGGCCAACCTTAAAATGGCCATCAGCCCCTCACCCAGGCTAGCCAGGCACCCCAGTAGGGACCCGATTCTGAAGGGGGTGTGGCCAGCCTGCAAACAGCCATAAGCCCCTCACCCAGGCTGGCTACACCCGCATGGGGTGAGGGTCCCCAATGGAAGGCTTGGCCAGCCTGCAAACAGCCATCAGCCCCTCACCAAGGTTCTCAGCCACAAGCCAGACTGATGGCTGCCAGTAACAGCGATGATGGCTGGAGCCTCTCCCGCCTCCTCAGCAGCGCTAAGGATTCCGACTGCAGCTTAGGCCTGCTCCCCATTGGCAAGTAGACATCCCCTGAGGGCTCCCGGGCTGCCAAAGGGATGTCTGACTGACAGCTTAGGCCCGATCCCTTGGCCAGCAGGTGGACATCCCCCGAGGAGTTCCAGACTGCGAGAGGGCACAGGCCAGGCTGAAGGACCGTCCACCCCCGAGTGCACAAATATTTGTGCCCTGGGCATCTAGTAAATAATAAAGATCATGGCCAAATAAAAGGAACCATATGGTAGAATGTTTATCATAACTTTGGGTTAAATATAAACTTCCTGAGGATGATCATAAGGGAAAATACTACTTCATAATCACAAGGATTTATGCTACTTACTTCATGTTACATTCCTTTTAATTTTCACAACAATCTTTCAATCCTCATTCCCATTTTAGAGATGGAAAAACAGGCCCCAAGAGCTCAAGTTACCCTACCCAAAGTCCTATTAATTAAGAGTAAAGATAGGATTCAGATAAAAAAACATATGTTCTTTCACCTAGATCATAAGCGAGTTTTCCACCCAAGCACACTTAGTAGTGATAGACTGGATAACCTCCTAGACCAGCCGTGGGCAAACTACGGCTCACATGCCAGATCTGGCCCGTTTGAAATGAATAAAACTATTGAAAAAAAAAAAACGTACCCTTTTATGTAATGATGTTTACTTTGAATTCATATTAGTTCACACAAACACTCCATCCATACTTTTGTTCCGGCCCTCCGGTCCAGTTTAAGAACCCATTGTGGCCCTCGAGTCAAAAAGTTTGCCCACCCCTGTCCTAGACTGTCCTCCACAGGGTGTCAGCCTTGAGCAGCTGGCCACAGGTGGCAACATCGTAATATTTTTAAGAAAGATTTTATTCTATCACATTCTTGTAAAATTGCCTATCACATGCAGCCCTTTAAGAAAAGTTCCTTAGAACCAATAATATAAGTGGGACAACCAATTGGTCTCTTTCTCTCTCTCTCTCCCCCCCCCTCTAAAAGCAAAAATAAGGGGGGAGGTGAGGGGAGGAAGGAACTGTTCTTTTACTGGAATGGGAAAATCAGGACCACACAAGGCATAGTCTATCCTTGTTAGTAGTTTTTAAATTAAACTCTTTCAAAATTTATGATACAAAACAGTGTGTTTGATTAACTGCTTATTATTATAGAAAAAATATAGATAACAAAAAACATCTTAAATTTTTTTTCTTAGTATTATGCAGCTACTCAAATCCATATCACAAATTTCTTGATTATGTTGCTTTCAGTATTTGAAACGGAATGTGTTTTTGCTTCTCTCTAATTCTTCTATGCTAGAAACCAGAACTTATTGTTGAAAAGGAAATATTCAAATTCATTCATTACCACTGTATAAATGCATTTTGACAATTTCCTAAAACATATTTACCAATGCCTAATTCTATATCCGAAATATATATTTATTTTTATTATTTATACATTCAACTTCATTATTTATAGATTTTGCACTTTATTGGTTTTTTCCCTAGAATGAAAGTTTTAGAAATGCTTATTAGTTTGCTACAGAACTTACTGATTGCTGCTAATAATTTTAACATTTTGGACTGAAGAATTAGAGGAAGGTAGAAATTTGTTAAATTGTATTTTATGACAACGTATTTTAATGTAGATTATTAAAGTAAACACATAGGTAAAATAATTCTTTGTGTAACTTAGATTTTTCTTAAAAACAATTTATAAAATTATTTCAAGGCACTAAATGAAACAAAACTTTCTTAGATGTTATATAAATTAATACTTTTTGCACAATAGTTACCATACACCTAAGACTTAATACTTTGATACCAAAGCATTATTTTTTTACTATGGTATGTTTTTAAAGTCCTTTGTAAGTAAAAACAAACAAGTATATAAACATAAGCCTTAACCCATAAGCTAATATCCAACAAAGTACAGCTATTCTCGAAGAATTAAGATACCAACCACTTAGTTTTAAAAAAATGAAATAAACTCTGGCTAATGTGGCTCAGTTGGTTGGCCCATCATCCCAGGAACCAAAGGGTCTCTAGTCTCTAGTTCCATTCTGGTCAGGGCACATACCCAGGTTGTGGGTTCGATCCTTGGTTGGGCATGTACAGGAGGCAACTAATCAATGTTTCTCATGTTTCTCTCTCATGTCCATGTTTCACTCTCTCTCTTTTTCTCCCTTCCTCTCTCTCTAAGATCGATAAAATACAGACCCTTGGGTGAGGATTAAAAAATGAAATAAATCTTTAATCACAGAACATTCCATTTTATTCACCAGTTGGCACAATGTCTATATTTTAAAGATGTTGAGTGACTTCCTCAAACCTATATTACTAGCTTGTGTCAGACTCAGAATAAGACTCCTAAGTTTAATTCACTTTTGCTTTTAAGTACTCCATTTTTAAACTAACTCAGAATTGTTATTTTAAAAATTAATTTAAATTGCCTATTGAAAAAGAGAACCTTATATTAGATATTAATCTACAACAATAGAAGTGATTACAATGTTATATATTAATATTCATCTAAGATAGCAAAGCAATGGCATTTACCTTAAATTTACGTCTCTGCTCTGCACAGCTGTTGAAGAACCACAAGTCTGTCTCATGGCTGTAAATGTAACAAGAACAATAATGCGACCAATTTCATACCTAAACTAAATTAAGTAGATCTGTCATAGGCTAGAAAATGGATAATGTATTTTACAAAATGTTTTTAATTACAGATTATGGAAGTGTGCATGTGTGCATAAAACAATGTGAACTTACTCTTTTCAATAAGGAAATTCATTTCATGAAATTGAAAGCATTACATATTCTCTTTGGCTAACTTTCCTCCTATAGACCACTATGGGTACATCACGTCTAGGACGTGCTAGGAGTAGATACAGAAAAGTAAAGTAAAGTAAGATAAGAGGCCATCTTCATTTTAGGGTTTGTTTTTCTGAGATACATAGTAGAAATGTAAAAAAGAAAAATCTGGTAATGCTTAGTTTAATATCAGCTCCAATCTGCATCACAATCATTTTATATTAATCATCAATATGTCATTAATCAATATATTAACTGATTGGCCCTATTTAAGTGGTGTTTCATGCAATGAATTAATATGTAAACATGTTTCAAATACATACATTCAGATATCTATACATGAAAGTGAAATCACTACTACAATTGGTAGGCTCATAGATGGGATTTTTCTTTCAATTTTGTAGTAGATATGCTAATATCTATGCTATCTGTAGCAGAAAAACAAGAAAAATGTGAATGAAAAAGTAATAGTAGATAGATACTAGTCTGCCAGCAATAGGCTCTCTGCCATGTCACACTTCAAATCTGGCTACCACTTTTCAACATTTAAAAGAAATTCAGTTGAGTATAACAAGCAACAAATATTGTTCTTGTGACTTGAGCCATCAAAATATTTTTCTAAAATCTGCATTTTCTTTCAAACTTTATAAAATAGTTATCCATAAAAATTATATAGTAAAATGAAAATCACATATCTCTTTTGGTCCTCTAACCAGCACGATCTATTATTAACACCAAATGACTTGCTTTCAAGCGCAGATTTTGAAACATTTTCACTTATTTTTTTAAATCTAAAAGATAATCTACACCAACTCTATTATGAAAGATTGATTAAACAGTTAAGTAGAAAAAAAGCCTGCTGGCATAGCTCAGTGGTTGAGCATTGACCTATGAACCAGGAGATCAAGGTTTGATTCCAGGTAAGGGCACATGCCCAGGTTGTAGGCTCGACCCCAGTATGGGGCATGCAGGAGGCAGCCAATCAATGATTCTCTCTCATCATTGATGTTTCTATTTCTCCTTCTCCCTTCCTCTCTGAAATCAATAAAAATATATTTTTAAAAAAGAACTAGACTGTGATAAAATCATAAAAGTTTTAAAGTGCTAATTTCATATTAAATATTTATAATTAGCAAAAATATTCTATCCTTTTCCTTAACACGAGTGGCAAATACATAGTGCAACTCATGTTAAATGATATTTGCAGATGCAAAAATAAGTATTACTTAATATCCCCCATTGACAACATGTATAAGCTAGTATAAAATGCTATTAGGTTTCTATTAGATTTTTTATACAATCTCAGCATGTTTCTAGTTGCAAAGCTTACCAAGTACTACAAAATACTAAAAATGTAGAATCACATTATATTAACTGCTGTGTATATTTCGGTGAACAAATAAGTCTTCAGTCATTATTCTAAATTCTCATTCTTAAAAACCAACTTTTCATTCCTATGACATTTTGACATGAGATCCTATTAAAATTCCAAAAGAATAATAAAATTCTAGAGTTTTATATCTGTATAATCAAGATATATTTGTGTTAATATGAATCACAAAACACTAATAAGTGACACAATGAACTATAGAATGGTTAGCAATTGAAGTTGTTAAAAGGTATTTGTAAATTTTTAATCACCCTTTTATAATAAAAATAAAATTTTCATGATCAAAAATTAGATCCGGATTTTGGGTTCAATTCCTGGTCAAGGGCACATGCAAGAAGCAACCAAAGAATGCATAAATAAGTAGAACAAGAAATTGATATAAAAAAATAAAAATAAAAATAAATAAATAAAATTGAGGGCTTAGGCTCAAAATTTTATTTATACAACATCTGGTACATAAGCAACAATTTCTTACTTTAGAGTCATAACTATTCCCATATTAGCGTGTGTGTGTTTTGCCAAGAAAATTATGTATATTTTGGTTAAACAAAGTATAGCTAAATTTTGCCTTTCAATACAACAAAAAGAGAAAATAGAAAAATTTCAGCCCAGCCATTCCTTCCAGAAATATCCTGGTAATCATCAATAAAGAAACTTCTCCTTGACTTAGCTTTGGAGAGGAAGGTACAACTACTTGGTCTAATTTGTCAAGAGATAAGATGGAATTAGGACAATATATATAGTCTCTTTCAGATATTAAAAACAGTAAACTCTTTCCTACCTTTGGCTTATGCTGCGAGCATCTACTAGTAAACCTCCTTTTCTATACCAACAAGAAAGCACAGTTCCCGGTTTGAAGCCACAGTGAGGATGAACATTCCGTTTGCTATCTTCTGTGACTTCTATGTAAAATTTTCTCTGTCACATAAATGTATATAGAGGCTCTCATGGAATCAGATAACTCAATGGAAATGCTCAAATCACTATTATTACTTAGGGAAGTACATGATGGTAAGTAAAATGTCTCACTACAGAATTACTGATTAGTTAAAACAAAAGAACGTGAAATTTATTTTAAAAGAGAAAAAATTAAGATGGATATTAAACTCAGGCTATTGCAGTATAACTCACATACAATCGTGGCAGACATCTGTACTTTTCTCTGTTAAAAGGCATGCCCCATCCCCAATTCCCCCTTCTTCCCACCCACTCCCCCAAAATGGGTTTGTTCCCAAGAAATATATTCTCATCTCACATCTGTCTAGGGACCATAAATTAATCCAGTTTTTAGGTAATAAGTGGTTTCTGGATTGTGTACATCAGTAGCCTATAATTCTCTGTCAGAAGGCCATCGTGTAAGACTTAGTTACTAACATCTGGGAGTACACCTACAAAGGAAAACAGACAGCTCGGCCATAAAAATTTTCAAAATAGTTTTGTTAAAGCAACAAGAAAGATGTTTACTTTTTTGAAAAAAAACTAAGCTTGCCTTATTAGACATGTATGTAACTTGGATTTAAAAAAACATTGCTTATCCTCCAACAAAGCTGATAAACATTTTGAAAGATGTTTGATGCATCTCCAGATACCTTCCAAATATTTTTTCAAATGAAACCTGAAAATGTTTATTTCTTGGAGAAAATGCCCTAAATATTCCTGTTAAGACTAAATAAAACAATGGTTACATTATATAAGAAAAATTTACTTTAAACGACATACAGACTATCAGTTCCACAGGACAAACATAGTGAGTAAGGACAACAAACTCCAGAGTGTATTTTTATAACTGTAGCAACAGCAATAACTCCGTGGCGAATTCATTTTTTCTGACAAAATGGGAGGTTTTCTGCATTTGTCACTTGAATACAACTACAGAAGGGTTGTCTAAGCCTGCTTTGTTTTACTCCATACCGTTTTACTATGATTTGCTTTTAAGAAAGAAATGCCACATTTTTACCTGTTTGTGAATTAAATTCCATTCAAATCCCAGAAAGTTTAAAGCAAACTTTTATGCCCACGTATACTAAATGTGGTTCCTACATAATTTTTGCAGTAAGTGACCCTGTAAACTTTTGAAATCTATGCTAATAGAAAATTCTTTCTTTCTCTTTCAAGAAGATAAAGCGAATTCTCTTTTTGAATGGAAATTATCTACATGGGCAAACATCATAATTTTCTGTATGTATACAACTGAGTCTGCATTTCTGTTCTCATAATAAATATGTTTTAAAATAAGACCCCCAAGGACAGGAATACATTACCTACCTGCAGTGGTCTCTGTTTATCACTGCTCTTAGGAGATTTTAATCCACTTGTTTGCTGCTGTAAGAGAAGTTGTCTTGCTGCTTGGAGAGCCTAGAAGTAAAAAGGGAGCAACATCTAAATATTTTGTTAAAGGTAAATTGAGGATCAGTTATTCCCTGGTTACTAGTAATAAGCTTCAATGTATAAGAAGCCCATCCAACCCTCCTTTCTAGAGAAAATCATTAAATATTCTTGTTTTCTAATGTGAAAAAAATTTACATAACACACATATACAAATTTACTTAAAACCACAGAGATGGCTTTTATCCTGCAGGAAATAAAGTTAATTTGTTTAAAGTGCTTGAAAAGGAAAAATATCACAAACTGCCTCAGTAATCTCATTTCCACAAGGAACTTGTCTTTGAATGTTCAACTATAATGCTCACTCCCTTTTAAATCATCATCCAATTTGTATTTTCATATTACAATTTTGAAGCAAAAGCAGTAGACTTCAAGTGTTACCGGAAGCTGTAATTAAATTTGACAAATCAACATCAGATTATCTTGAAAGTGAATTAATAAGGATTTTCACTAAAGATTTAAAATACATTTTTTTTTTGGTCATTGAAATGCAAGAAGAAATCTCTCCTTTGACAAAATAAAGTGCAATTTCAATGCCAAATAAAACTGAGTGGTTTTCATTTACATTCTTAGCAAAATCAGAGAACAAAGAAATTACCACTCAACCAATCAGGTTTATTGCTATGTGCGATAGAACACCAATCAAAATAGATATTTTCATGGTTTCTTTCCAACTCAGGAAAATAAAACAACATAAGAAATTAATATAAGCATTTCTTTTGCAGAGAGGTAGTTTGGCCATTATACTCTATAAACTAATATAAAAACTATTGCCATAACAACAACAAAAACCCACATATTGAGATGTTTGAAAGGTTAACAGTATAAACTAATTAAAAAAAAACTTTAAGAGCCTTTACTATACAAACTTATTTTTCTCTCAACAACTGAGTTCAATAAACATTAATGATGAAATTTGCCAACACATGAAACTAAACCACTTCTTTCCTTTGTTATTCGCTGTTTTAGAATATGTGACAAAGTTTTCAAGAAGGGGAAAATATTTTAGATGACTTTTCTTCTATAATAATTAAGATTCTAAGCAGAAAAAAGTACAATTTCCATTGGAATCAATGATATGGTTTTTAAGGGAGTTTCTAGTATCCATGACAACAGTTGCTTTGACAAGATGTGCATATGGCATTACACTGCCAGCTGGTGTGAACAATGTTTGAACTACTGCATTGAGATGCTGAGCAAACAGAAAAAGTTGCCATGTCTTAACCCTCAGGGAAGGCAGTCATCCCCTGATCAATTATGAAAAGACAGAAAGGAGGGCTGCTACAGCCTGGCTCCAAGCAAGTTTTCTGAGAAGGCAGCAGACATAGAAACCAAAGTAAACAAACTGCATGCACTCGCACCATCTCCTAACAACATTGATTTATCTTCCCAGAGCAGGATCCTGCGTAGTTTGTAAAGCACACTTTTTGGAAACACACTCACTCAAAAAAATCTCCCTTTTTTCTTCTTTTAAATTTTCCAAGTAATCACAAGTCAACCTAAATGCTTCTAAGGATGAAACATCCCAGGGAACTTAGCAATTTTATGATGAAGTTCGGTGTGAATAAAAGACCAAATAAAAATTAATTCCATAAACACATCGCAAAACACAATTTGAACAATTTTCCTTGATAGTCCAATAATATTACTTTCTGTTTAAATCACAACTTAAAAACTAACTACCAATGATATTTTTTTCAAATGGAAATTACCACTGATCTAGGCTGTGTCAATGTGAAAATCTTGAAAAGTAATCAATTAGTTTTCCTTTTGGTGCCAAATCCACAGAAAACTTGCCTAGTATTTTTCATATAATTGCTTTCCTCTTTGAGGCCCTTAGTTTATTTTGCATATACTCAGCCTTATATAGATTATATTTGATTCTGTCATTGTTTTACTATTTTTCAAGGGTTTTAATAAGAGTAGTTCAGGATCTTGAAGTGAAATCATTGAAATAGACGCCCTCATGTTAGCAAATAAGGAACATAGGCCTTAGCTTTGTTCACCGTGTCCAGGCTTCAGGCCAGAGTACAGCCCAGTGTGGGTTACTGCCTGCTCTGTCAAAGGAGCTGTTAGGATGCAACGAATAAAACTCTACAAAGAAGAACATATGACAAGAGGGCATACCCCTTTATCAGGAACCTAAAAAGGGAACTACAATATAAGATTGTATGTTTTCAATTTGTAAATGTTTGAATAGAAAAACTATCACAGGGTATATGTCATTTTTATGGCTAAGCATTCCCACCGTCCTTGTGTTGGACTTCATCACATAGTCTACGAACACGTGATGGGGTGCTACTGTCCTGTATCACTCCAATCATTTGACCAGTTATTAGTCATAAACTGAAAAATTCCAGAGCTGGAAAAAACACACCTTAGAAATTGGTTATCCTAATTTTCACATTTTGTAGACAAGGAATTGAAGGACCGATACTATAATAACTTGATTAAAGTCACAAAGCAGTAACAGTTTGGTCAGAAACTCAGACTCTTGTCTGTCAAGTACAAAATCCTATCCATTTCTGCCTTATATTCAGTCAACTCAACCCAAACAAGTAACCCAATGGAATGAATATATGCAACGCCCAATGGCTATAGAAAGACACTAGAAAATTAGGTATGTTAGAGTTGTAGCTCATGAAAATATTGCTAGGCAAATAGATACATGTGCACTGTTGTTAAAGGAGTACTACTAATAGTAGAATACCACCAGCTATTCGGCTAAATTATGCTTCTACTTTTAAAGTATGTGGCTTGCATATGCATTTGCATTTATCTTTGAAACAGTCAAGGATAATCTTTCAATACAAAAGCTTATGAAAAAGAACACCTTGCCTATTTCAACATTCTTTTTGCAGCAATAGAGACTTGCCATAGTACACTGAGAGGTGGGAGAACAAAAAACAATTCCAAGAGATCAAGAATGATTAGAAAGTCTTAAACATAAATCTTTTGTAGTTTGCATCTCAACTGCAGGCATTACGTGACATTTTTTTATTTCCAGTATTCTGGATAACACTTTAGGACTTAATTTCAGTAAACAATTGCTCAGACACTTTTAGTTCATCTTTGCAATTTATTATCGTAGCTACTCAAAAGATGAAAGATTATGAGCTAACATTTCCATCAATATAAGGTGTTAGATGTCAAAATACACAGAATATTAATTTGCAAATCATTTGTCCACTTAAATTGGTAAATAGAAATTTTATATACCAGGATCATCCATAAAGTTCTATGAGCTATTTAAGTATTTATATGATCACCCTCCACAAAAAAACAAAAAGTTAATTTAGAACCAAAGGCAAAAGATGTTTGTTTACAAATCTTTCTTTAATATTGTCTGAGCCTGATTCAAATAAGCAAGAAAGAGGTTTCTAAGGCAGCCAAACCTACCTAGTTTCCCAAAACTATTTATTTTAAATTAAGACTACACTTTCCTTGATGAAGTTATTTAATTATAGTAAAGCTGAAGAAAACTAAGATAGGACACTTTTAAACTTGAAATCTGATTAAACTAAATATTTTGAAAAGAATAAAAAGCTGTATAATAGGTTGAACATATACTTTTGTTGTCGTTATTAGGCTGCAAGGGTGTGGAAATGCATGTTTTCCAGAATTCAGTGCATTTTGCTCTAAAATATTTATTAAGAACAACATTCTTAATAGTTAGTGTGTAATTTCAAATAAAGCACAAATGTTTAAGAATAGTAAAGTTTAAGCATATTACCCTTCTACAGTAGTAATAACTTTATGCTCATTATGAACCTCATAGGATTCTAATAAGTAGGTTATTATGAGAAATAAGGATGAAAAATTTTTGTGACCTGTCAGATCAATACTTTTTCCTTCTTGGGGAACATGGAAAACATTACTTTTTTTCTTCTTGAAAAACACAGAAATAAAATTGTGAATAGCTTAGAAAAACCCAGTTTAACCAAAAATGTTGAGTACTCTAAGGTTTATAAATAACTTCTTTTTTTTTTTCAAAGTAAATATATGTATATTTGGGGAAAAACAGACATCACTCATATCTCTCCCCATAAAAATAGGAATGCTTAACCTATCAGCCTGTTGCATTTGAGACATTAAAATGAAAAATGACATCTACACCCATTAATATCCTCAATGTATAAACAGCACAGCATGACACATTCCTGAGAGCTGAAGGCCACAAAATCTCTGTGAAACATAAATAACAAAGCACTCAGAAGCATATTTGATGTTGATATTCATCTCTGAGAAAAACACTGCTGCCTCGGCTTTTTATGAAAACAGATGCAGCCCAAATGGATCTCCTGTAATTGGTTTCAGATAGCGAGGTTAGAAGAAATGTGATACAAGAAATGATTATGTGAAACAGGCGAAACAAGAATGTTTACATAAGCACTCCCTACTTATACTGACAAGGGGTGTATACTTTGCAGGTAACCAGGACAACAACAACAAAAAATTGCCAGCAGGACATCCAGAATTTTGCTCTTCATACTCCCATATGACATCTTTAACGTGTCACTTTATAATGATGAACAAAACATGAGTTTTCCAACAGAATTTCATTTTCTAAGTATTTTCACAATTGTGGTTGTTAGAAAGTGTGTTCTGATCCTTCACAAAGGATATTAATTCCTATTCTGCTTGGTCTTTCCTCATATTATGTTCTCACTAAAAAGAATTTACTGATAAATGTAATCATAAGTCTCATAATGCTATTTAATAGAAGAAAATTAATCATCTAATTGTCATAACCTATTTTCAAACAGCAATCTATCAGAGTGAAATGATGCATCTGTAGCTATTGACCTTTCATTTTATCATGCCTGATACATAATTAGACTAAATTTGTTTGGGAGGGAAGCTAATTACTAGAAAATATTTTTGAAAATAATTATTTTTGTTTTACAGTGTATTTTACATAAAGTTAAAGAATAAATGTGTGGCTATATGGTGTTTATATTGAGAACTGCTATGAAGGCCAAACTAAGAAGCTAAGATCATTTATTTTATGGTTCTATAATAAGAGAGAGAAATTCATTGTAAAGCATCCTATTTACCATTCAAATGGCAGACTATTTTGGCTTAGCATTTATGAGGTAAATCCAAAACAGAGACCATCAAGATATTGGATATGAGATGGAATAGATCCTCATCATCCTCAGAATTTATAACAAAGTTCTCAAGGTTCAAATCCAAACCCCGTACTCAGTATATCCCAGTATATCCCCAAACTTCCAGATGAGCTCAGAAATCTCCCACAAAATAAGCCTGTGAGTTAACTAAATAATGTCTAAGACAGGTTTTGTTTTTTCAGGTCTAAATTCATACATTCAGTTCAATGGGATAAATAAATTCTCTTCCTCAGAGCTGACATTCTACAGGCTGCAGAACATAATACTAACTAGCCTGGTATTCATACCTCTATTTTCATCATTATTCTGCTAATGATAATAAATTTCTAATAGAATACTTATAAAGAAAATTAATATAATCTATAGCAATACTAAATACAATTCTTGTTCACATATTAAGGAATTCTACCCAACTTTAAAATTCCCAGTATAAAAGGTAATGAATTTTCTTAAAATTGGAACTAATTTTATTAAAATTAACAGTTTTAAAACATCTATTTTTTATGGTACATGTTCCATAAATGACATGGTTTATGTGAATTTTCTCCATTATTTCCCTTTCTGCTATAAAATATTTTGTTATTTTTCTCAAATTACTTTAGATTTATTTTTGTTTCTCACATACTTTAACAGATACTTTTTCTCATTATGAGACCAATAGTCATCTTTTGTTTCAATAAGGGTTAAGATTCATTACTGTCATAATTTAAATTGACATATTAGATATTAACTGAAAATACATGCTAAGAAATTATATCTACAAGTAAACTATTATTTAAATCCTATATTCTGGATTTCCCCTGCAATTGAAAAGTAAGATTGCAAAAGAGGTGGCATTGGGAAAATTATCTGTAAAAATAAAAATACCAAAAATCACTTGTAAGTAAAATTTATTTTTTGCAAGTATGTCCCAGGACCAAGAGAAGAACTAAGTATCGCACACACACATAAATAGGGGGCAAGCTTATCATCCATTAAGAAACATCTAGCTAAATGTCTAAAAGCCATTCAAATATTTTTAAAACATTTCAGGAGTCTATAAGTAGAATAATTTTTTTTTCATTTCATTTGGGGAACTCAGATAAATTCTTTTTATAGGGAAATACATTTGGGCTGAACTTATATGAGAAATAGATCATCTTGTGGAGATAGTAGAACTTGGCTGTGTTAAGTCGAAGCAAAGAAAATTTGGGGTCATAAACAATGAAAAGAATTTATCTTGGATAGAGTATGTTATGGTTTAGGAGCTAGAGAAACATCCTGCGAAGGTTGGTTGGTTGGAGCTAATTATGAATATAACTAAACAATAAGTGGTAAAGGGTCTTGATATTATTGAAAGGTAAGAGGTAAATGGTGCTGAATCTGGAAATGATGGGTATAAGTGTAGGCCAGGACAATACTGACGTCATGTCGTGAAGGATAAATGAGAAGTGATAAAAAGAATGAGAAAATATATGAGATAGAAGGACCAATGAACAGGTATGTACAACTGTCCCAGGAAGATAATAAGGGTAATAAGAATCATTTTATTTGAATATAAGAGTCACAAAAGGAATGTAAAAGTATAACTGGCAGGACTTAGTAACTGGGTACGGAGTAAAGGCTAGGAAGGAATAAATAATGACTTCAGAATTTTCAGTCAAGGATAACTGGGAAATAGTTGTGCCACTTTTGAAAAGGGGAAAATCAGATTACAAACCACGATTTGGGAGAGATGATGCTGTTGTTTGCCTGATGGCAGAATAACCAAGACTTTTCTTTAGTAGATACTAACAATGCAGAGCTCTAGATTGAGGGTGATCAGGCTGACAAAGGATTCCTGAAAGTAAGAGGTGAGCTAATAGTTAAGACAAAGGGAGAGGATTAGATTTCTGACAAAGAGAATAAAGAGAGAAGACTCAAGACCCCAAACTTGAGAAGCATCTACATTTTGTTGAGAGGACATTAGGAGATAAGTAAAAATGAAAGACAATGAATGGAGAGGAGAGCTTAGACTGCAGTAAAAAAGACCTCTGGAAAATGTTGAATCTAGGATTATTATATGAGCCATCAATTCCATTCCTAGATACATACCCAAGAGAAATAAAAACACTTTCCTACACAAACAGTTGTACATAACACCTTTACTCCTAATAACTAAAAAGTAAAAACAACTGAAATATCTATCAACTGATAAATAAATGAATAAACAAAATGTAGTCTTTCCACCGAGTGAAATATTATTCAGCCATAGAAGAGAAGGAAGCACTGATATATTCTACAGCATGGATGAACCCTGGAAGAATTATGCTGAGTGAAAGAGTCAGTCATAAAGACCACACATTGTATAATTCATTTATACAAAGGCCCTTAATAGGCAAATCCATAGAGACGAAAAATAAATTAGCCATTGCCAGGGGGAATGGGGAGAGTGAATATACTAAAAACCACTAAATTGTATACTTTAAAAGGATAAGGTGTATGGTATGTAAATGATGCTTCATTAAAGCTGGTAAATATTTAAATGAAAGAATTGTGATGTCAATTGTATCTCAATAAAGCTTGAAAAAAAAGGAAATAAGAAAATATTAGAAAAAAATGTGTAGAAAGAAGATGGATGGTGTTCTGAAACACCAAAAACTCAAAGAGGTTAATGAAAGTTCTTAAATGATCTGATCATTTTCATAACCTATTGGTTCCCACAGAGTATTGAATTAGAAGTTAGACTGCACACAGTTACTGGGGAATAAATGGAGGAAAACCTTGGCCATGAGTACAAACAATTCTTTTATAAATTCTGTGGAGACCAAAATAAAAGAGACTCTGGTTTGAGGACTTTGGTTTGTTTGTTGTTTCAAATGAAGAAAACCTGATGATGAGCTAATAGATAAGGAGAAACTAAAGTTGTAATATAGACTTGAGACAGTCACTAAAGGGGATGGGAAGGGACTGAATGGAGCATCTGGAGTAAATGAAAGCTTTGTGGGAGCAGAAACATCAGTCTCTGCGACAGGTTGAGGGGGGAGAGGTAACGTTGCCCTGCCGCGGTAGGAAGAGGAGAGAGCTCACAATGACGGTCTCAGCTCAGGAAGTTAAGGAAGGGTGGTTATCCAGAGAAAGACTGAAATTGCTGGAGAAACCAAGGCCATTCCTCGCCTTCCTATCACTGCTGAGAAATATAGCTGGTAGAGTAAAAATTGATATTTAAAATGTTGTTGGAGTGTGAATGTGCTTCCACAGACACTGGCGACATAAGTATATGAGTGTCTTCTGCAGCGCTGCCTGCGGACCAAATGAGGAACCGCATACTCTTCCACTCTGTGATCGGATGTCATCACTACTCAGTCAGATTCTCTCTAAACTTTCAACCTGGCCAAAAGGCCTGTTACCTCCAATTACAGCACTATACGCTGTG
>NW_006296624.1:363804-368684 GCF_000327345.1 Myotis davidii | reverse complement strand
ATATATATTTATAGTGCATTCTGAAAAACAACAACAAAAAACGGTTATCTTTAGTTTTTTAAAGAAGACTTCAAAATAAAATATGTGTGTATATTTTATTGTGCAACTAGGAGAGAAAATATGATATAATGGTATTACCCAGATTTCAGAAGACATCCTTCTGCCTTTTTGGTTGAGGAACTTGGACTACTTACTTAATCACAATAAGCCTTGATTTTCTTGTCTCTTAAAGGCAGTTCATAATATTTACCTTTGCATATAGGTGATTGTTGAATCAGAGAAGATAATGTATTTCAAAGTATTCTAAGAACTAAAGTATAAAGTAGTAGTGTTTCAAGTGAAGACTTGAAATTACTATATATAATTCCTCCAGTGGGTATAACCTTGTATGTATAAGAACTGGTCAATTGAGACTGACTCTTGATTTTTAGCTTTATAGTGACTTTTATAGATAGATATATGCATTTTAACCAATGGGCTTAGCATACTGTAATAGCTAAAAATTTACCTCAATACTTATTTTAGTTTTTCACAATCTGTTCAAGTAGAAAAATGTCCCATTAGCTAGGAAGCATACCTTAATAACTTTATGCTCTGTCATACTTTACAAAGGTGTATTTTAATCTCCTTTGAGACTGAGTGAAAGAGTTTATAACTGTATGAATGTACTAGTCAGATACACCCCTCTCCTCTCCAGGTCACCATCGCCACATCCGCATGAATATACACTACATACCCTATGCTACAGGATCATCTGCCTCAAGGGTCTGTTAGTATAATAAGAAAGATAAAAAAAAATACATTTAGGATCACCACAGTGCAATGCCGAAAAGTGTTGTGTTCCATTAAAAATAAATACAAAAAGTGGCTATGGGGTTTCAGTAAAAAACAAAAAGGAAGGAAAAGAGAACTAATGTGCATTAAGTGCTCATTATATGCCAGTATAATTCTAAATACTGGACATGCTATTTCATTTCACTCCCAGAACACCCTCCTTCTATCATAGATGCCTAAACTGAAGCTCAGAGTGTTTGGGTTATATGGCCAAGCTGCTTCACGTATCCTTGAAATGGCATAGCAGTCTGAAAGACGATCTGACTGACTTTGAAGCTCACGCCCTTTCTATAAGGAGCAGTGAAGAAGAGAGTATCATGGAAGAAACTTTTATACTGTAAAAGGCTTAAGTAAAAATCTTCTTGGGGCATAAAGAAAACAAAATATATTCTGAGTCTCTCAAATGACATTACTAATTATGTCAACTAAAACAACATGAAGAATTCCATGATGTTAATAACATTTCATGAGGAGAATTAGACATGGAAGCTTACACACTAAAGGGAATTTATGATCCTTAAAAATAGTGTATTTGAAAGTTATTAAGCACTGGATTCAGGATGTTGGTTATAGACAAGAAACCAATATTAAAGATGTTAAATTTTTTATTATTATTTTTAAAATATATTTTTATTGCTTTCAGAGAAGAAAGGAGAGGGATTGAGATGAAAATATCAATGATGAGAGAGAATCATTGATCATCCACCCTCCTGCACACCTGCAACCTGGGCATATGCCCTGACCGGGAATTGAACCTGGGGCCCTTCTGTCTGCAGGCTTATGCTCTTTCCACTGAGCCAAACCCCCCAGGGCAAGATGTTAACTTTTAATAGAGAGGAAGGGAGAGGGATACAGAGATAGAAACATTGATGAGAGAGAAACATCATTGATTGGTTGCCACCTGCACACCCCCTACTGGGGATCTGGAATACTCTAGCTTCCTGCAATTGAGACACAGATGAGAAAAATGCAAATCTTTGTTTCTCTGTTCCCTCCCGCCTCCCCCTCACCAGGATGGAATCTGTAGCCAGGAACCCTGAGGCAAAGACTATGACCCTGCCTGGCACCAAGGGGAGGAATATACTACAGCAAATCTAAAGAGCCTGGAGGCAGAACACCTCTGCTGAGGGAACCCAGAAGCTAACTGAGCTAGTCCCAGAGGAGGAGAGAGAAGATGAGAACAAAACCATCTGAGGAGAGATGGTGCTTGACTAGTTCAGGGGCAGACACAGGGGGTGCGGATCCTCAGGAAAAGCCCCTAAAGCTAAGTTTCAAGTTCTTACAAACACAATGACAGCGTCACCAGAGGCTTCCGAAATTCCAAGTTCTTTTTTAAACATTTTTTTCTTTATTGGTTAAGGTATTACATATGTGTCCTTATTCCCCCATTGTCCCCCCAACTCCCCTCCACTCATGCCCTCGCCTCCCTTCCCCCTCTCCCCGTGTCTGTGTTCATTGGTTAGGCTTAATGCATGCATACAGGTCCTCCAAGGTTTAATCCCAGCACCATTCCAAGTTTCCTGAAGACCTCATCTCTGTCAGTGAGGAACTCTGAATAAATTCCTTCCTCCCTGCTTACAATTTACTAAAGAGTGAAACATAAAACTCATTGAGGAGGGGAAATACTAATCCCTGACAACCAATCTGCTAATGACGCACTGCACTTACTCAAAAAATATGGATTGAATGAATAGAGGTAAGAATGCTCTGTTTATATTAAAATAGATTATATTAGGCTGTGTTATTCAGAAGGTAAATAATAAGGCACATGTGCGCATGTGCAATGCATTTTAAAACTAATTAGCCAAGATAGATATTAAAGATCTTGGGCAAATTCACTTTAAGGAGGAACCCAGGGTTTTTCCAGCTTATGTTCCAGCTATCATGGAGCTTAGGTTAGATGATTTTCAGCATATAAAGTAGTAAATTGTAGTTACTGTAAGACATGGAAAATGCCACAGCTCCAGAAATAGGGGATAGAAGGTCCCAGAAAGGCTTCCTGCTTTTAGGAAATGACTTGATAAGAAATAACATTCCTAATGGTGACTATGTCTTCATTCTTTTCTTCCCCCACTACTGCAATGAAACTTGGGACGAGGAAGACTGGGAGAGAAGAAATATTTCTCCAAGTGTCAGTGACCCACATCAAATCCAAATCCAAGAAGTAAGATTCTGAATCCTGGTTTAGCATAGGCACGATAAAATCTAAATCATCAGATAATCTTCCTTGTTAGGTGAATACACTTAATTATTTCTCATATCTAGTATTATAAGCTCCTGAAGGGCTAGAAATGTTTCTCTTTTTTTCCCTTTTTATAAAAAATGAACTCTATTGCAGTATAGTTTGCATCCAATGTAATTGTATGCTTTTAACATTTTAACAGAAGTTACAAACATTTTACATCTTACACAACTACAGCGAAATATCAAGACTAGGAAATTAATATTGGTACAGTGTAGGCGTATACTCTTTATCACATACTAGAGACCCAGTGCACGAAATTTGTGCACTTAGGGGAGGGGTCCCTCAGCCTGGCCTGTGTCCTCTCACAGTCTGGGAGCCCTCAGGAGATGTCCAACTGAGAGCTTAGGCGTGCTCTCTGGGGGTAGGAGGCCTAAGCTAGCAGTCAGACATCCTTAGCGCTGCCACGGAGGCAGGAGAGGCTCCTGCCACGGTCACTGCACTCGCAAGCCATGAGCCCTGCTTCTGGCTGACGAGCACTCCCCCTGTGGGAGCACACTGATCACCAGGGGGCAGCTTCTGCGTTGAGTGTCTGCCCTCTGGTGGTCAGTGAATGTCATAACAACAGGTCATTCTGCTATTCGGTCAATTCGCATATTAGCCTTTTATTATATAGGATTTAAATGAATGTAACCACTACGGCAATCAAGAGGCAGAAGTGTTCCATCACCACAAAGACTGCCTTTACAGTCACACTGCTCTGTGTTGGCCTCAGCCCAGGGACAGTGATGCTATGAGCTGAAAATGTCTGAGGCACTCCCTGAGCCTGTACTACTGGTGTGAACTCCCAGACATTCCTCCCTTCAGAGCCAGAGTTGTGGCTGAACTGGTCCTTGGTTTTTATAAGACACACCACAGCAACAACCATCAGGAAACTTTGAAAAGATAAGATTTATTACTCACTAGTCCTGGAAGCTACAAGGCACACCCAGGGCCAGAGGTGAGGCCATGGGAAGGAAGGGAACCAGAGGGAGAGAGAGAGAGAACTGACCTGGGAATCTGCCTTTATTGGGGTTGAGGATGTGGTGCCTGGGTTTTCTCAGGTTCACGCTTTCAGAAATTAATGGCCTCATAGAATGTGCTAGGAAGTACTGCCTCTTCATTTTTCTGGAAGAGTTTGAGAAGGATGGGTTTTACATCTTTGAATGTTTGCTAGAACTCACTGGTGAAGCCTGGACTTTTATTTTTTGGGGAGGATTTTGGTGGTTGTTTCAATTTCCTCACTGCTGACTGGTCTATTTAGATTTTCCAGTTCTTCATGATTTAATCTAGGAAGGTTATATATTTCTAGGAACTTATCCATTTCTTTGAGGTTATTGAATTTGGTGGCATATAGTATTTTATAATATTCTAGTATGATCCTCTGTATATCTGTGATGTCTGTGGTGACTTCTCTTTCATTTCTGATTTTATTTATATGAGTCTTTTCCCTTTTTTCCTTAGTGTGTCTTATCAGGTCGTTTATTTAGGATTTTTCTTGTTTCTTAAGATAGGTATGTAATGATATACACTTCCCTCTTGTTACTGCTTTTGCTGTATTCCAGAGGTTTTGATATGTTGTGTTGCCATTCTCATTTGTTTCTATATATCTTTTTATCTCATCTTTGATTTGTTCTTTGACCCAGTCACTTTTTAATAGTGTGATTTTTCATCTCCATGAATTTGTGGGTTTCTTTGCTTTCTTTTTTCAGTTGATTTCTAATTTCAAAGCACCATGGTCAGAAAATATGCATAGTATAATTTCAATCTTCTTCTGAATTTGTTGATGCTAGTTCTGGGACCCAACATTGTGGTTTATTCTTGA
>NW_006296624.1:361050-363592 GCF_000327345.1 Myotis davidii | reverse complement strand
CCTGTGAGTTGTTGTTTTATAAATGCCGGTGCTCCCTGGTTGGGTACATATATATTAAGATGTGTTATGTTTTCTTGATGTAGTGTTCCTTTAGCATTATAAAGTGTCCACTTTTGTCTCTTGTTATCTTGAAATCTATTTTGGTATATATAAATATGGCTACACCTGCTTTTTTGTGGATGTTATTTGCTGGGAGAATAATTTTCCACCCTTTTACTTCAAATTTACCCTTGTTTTTGCAGCTTAGATGTGTCTCTGGTAGGCAGAATATGGTTGGGTTTTGTTTTTTATCCACTCAGCTATTCAGTGCCCCTTCACTGGTGAATTCAGACCATTTACATTTAGGGTAATTATTGATGTATAAGGATTTCCTATAGTCATTTTATATTTTGTTTTCTGGTAGCTCTGCACCTCCATTGGCCGTCTGCACTTTCCTCCCTTCTCATTTGCCTGTTTATTCTTGGATGCCCACCTTTAGGTGTTTCAGTGTGCAGTTCCCTCAGGCTTGCATCTGTGTTGAGCAGATAGTTCTTTGTTGAATTATAGATAGTGCACTTGTTGAAATGTTAGGGGGAGAGGAAAAGATGCACCCTTATTTTGTCATTCCTCTGACGTCACTTAGAAATGTTCCTAAAAATCTTTGTCCCCAAGAATGAACAGGGGAAGAAATGAATGGGAAAGAAAACATGAGCCATATATATGCTGTCTACAAGAGACCCATCTAGAACAAAAGACTCACACAGGGTCAAAGTACAGAGATAAGAAAAAAACAAACAAACAAACATGCAAATGGAATGAAAAAAACAAAACAAGGGCAACAATACTTATATCTGACAAAATAGACTTCAAACATAGGCCATAACAAGAGACATAGACGGTCACAACATATTATTAAAGGAATTGATCCACCAAGGGGATATAACCTTGGTAACCCATATGTTCTCCAATACAGGAGCACATAAATGTAAAAAAAAAACAAAACACACACACAAAAAAAACTCTTGGAGGATATTAAGAGAGAGATATACAGCAATACAGTCATAGTAGGGAACTTTAACACCCCACTGATTTCACTCGTAGATGTTCCAGACAAAGAAGTCAAGAAGACAACAGTGACCCTAAATGACACACTAAATCAGATGGATCTAATTGACATTTATAGAACTTTTCACCCCAAAGTTGCAGAATATACATTCTTCTCATGTGCACATAGAACATTCTCAAAGCTAGACCACATGTTCAGACACAAAACAAGTCTCTACAAGTTGAAGAAGACAGATATAATATCAAGCTTCTTCTAGGATCACAATGGCATGAAATTAGAAATCAACTACAATAAAAATACAAACATTCAAATGCATGGAGGCTAAATAGCATGTAATGAAACATGAATGGGTTAGGAATGAGAACAAGAAAAAAATAAAAACACTTCCTGGAAACAAATGAAAATGAACACACAACAACCCAAAATCTATGAGACACAGTTAACTCAGCCTTGAGAGGGAAGTTCATAGAATACAGGTTTACCTCAAAAAACAAGGAAAAGTATTAATAAACTATCTAACCCTAAAAATTAAAGAATTAGAAAAAAAAGAACAAGAATGGCCTACAGTAAGTATAAGGAAGAAAATAATAAAGGTCAGAGCAAAAACAAACGATATAGAAACTAAAAAAAAACACACAAACAAACAATAGAAAAGATCAATAAAACAATAGCTCATTCTTTGAAAAAGATAAAGATTGATTGAACCATTAGCCAGACTCATCAAGAAACAGAGAGGAACAAAATAAAATCAGAAACTAAAGAGCTGAAGTTAACTGACACCAAAAATACAAAGGATTATAAGAAAATATTACAAACAATGGTATGTCAACAAATTGTACAATTTCTAGAAACATACAATGTTCAAAAACTAAATAAGAACCAGAACATCTGAGTAGAATAATAACAATGATGAAATTGAAGCTATAATAAAAAACAAATAAACAAACAAACAAACAAAACTCCCAGGAAACAAAAGTCTTAGACCACATGTCTTCACAGGTGAATTTTACGAAACATTCAAAGAACTAACACCTACCCTCCTCAAAATATTACAAAAAATTCAAGAGGAAAGAAGACCTCCATGCTCTTTTTATGGGGCCAGCATTATCCTAATTCCTGATAAGACACAACAAAGAAAGAAAATTACAGGCCAATATCCCTGATGAACATAGTTGCCCAAATCCTCTACAAAATATTAGCAAATTGGATTCAGCAATATATTAAAAAGATTATCCACCATGAGCAAGTGGAATTTTTCCCAAGGACATAAGGCTGGTACAATATTCACTAATCAATAAATGAATGTGATATGTCACCTAAATAAAATCTACACTAATAAAAGACAAACATGCAAATTGACTATACCTTCGCTATGCCTTAAGCCACTCCCACCAGCCAATCAGAGCGACTAAATATGCAAATTAACCCAACCAAGATGGCAGCCAGCAGCCACGGAGCTGGAGCAAGCAGGAAGCTTGGTTACCCCAATGATGGAGG
>NW_006296624.1:357795-360731 GCF_000327345.1 Myotis davidii | reverse complement strand
TGCCCCCTGTGGGTCGGTGTGCTCCCACAGGGGGAGCTCTGCTTAGCCACAAGCCAGGATGACGCTGCCAATATAGCGGTGGTGGTGGGAGCCTCTCCTGCCTCCTCAGCAATGCTAAGGATCTCTGACTCCAGCTTAGGCCTGCTCCCTGCTCGCAAGTGGACATCCGCCAAGGACTGCCAGGCTTCCAGAGGGATGTATGATTGCCAGCTTGGGCCCGATTCCCCAGAGATAAAAATCATATGATCAGAAAAAAACATTTGACAAAATCAACACTAATTTTTGATAAAAAATCTTAGGAAAGTGGGAATAGAAGAATCATACTTCAACGTAATAGAGGTAAAATATGACAAAGCTATGGCCAACAACATACTTAATTGACAAAAACTAAAAGTGTTTCCTCTAAGAACAGGAACAAGCACTTTCACCACTCTTATTCAATATAGTACTGGAAGTCTTAACCACAGCAATCAGACAAGAAGGATAAAGAAGAGGCATCTAAATTGGAAAGGAGGAAGTGAAAATTTAAGTTTTCACAGATGACATGATATTGTACAAAGAAAACTCTAAAGACTACATCAAAAACTGCTAGATTTAATAAATGAATATGGCAGAGTAGCAGGATCCTAAATTAACATCCATAAATTGATGGCATTTTTATCCTATATAATAAAAGTCTAATATGCCCAGTATCTGGTCATGCTGTCAGCTGTTCAACCAATCAAAGTGTAATATGCTAATGATATGCTAAGGCTGCTCAACCACTTGCTGTGACATGCACTGATCACCAGAGGGCAGACACTCTAACCAGTAGGTTAGCTTGCTGCTGGGGTCCGGCCAAATGAGTCTGAGCAAGAAGGGCCGACATGCCCAGGAGCCCTCCCACAGTCCTTTTGGTCATGCTGTCAGCTGTTCAACCAATCAAAGTGTAATATGCTAATGATATGCTAAGGCTGCTCAACCACTTGCTGTGACATGCACTGATCACCAGAGGGCAGACACTCTAACCAGTAGGTTAGCTTGCTGCTGGGGTCCGGCTAAATGAGTCTGAGCAAGAAGGGCCGACACACACAGGAGCCCTCCCACAGTCCTTGCCTGGCTGGCCAGCCTCCCACATCCCTCCCTGGCCTTTTGCACCGGTGGGGTCCCTTGGCCTGGTTTGCGCCCTCTCACACTCTGGGACCTCTAAGGGGATGTCAGAGAGCCTATTTCAGCCCTATTCTGCAGGCCAGGCCAAGGGACCCTACCGGTGTATGAATTCATGCACCAGACTTCTAGTATACTAATAATAAATCAAGGAGGTAAAAAACCTGAACTTGGAAAACTATAGGACACTGAAAAAAGAAACAGAGGAAGATACAAACAAATGAAAGAAATACTGTTTTTAAATGTCATTAATCCCTATTAAATTACGAATGGCATATTTCACAGATCTAGAGCCAATACTCCAAAAATTTACATGGAACCAAAAAAGACCCCAAAGAGCCACAGCAATCTTGAGAAAGAAGAAAAAGCAAGAGGGATCACAATACCAGATATCAAATTATAATCCAAAGCCGTTGTAATCATAACAGGTATTGGAACAAGAACAGGCACCCATAAGTCAATGGAACAAAAAGAGGCCCCAGAACTCAATTCAAGCCATTATGCTCAACTAATATTTGACTAAGGAGGCAAGAACATGCAATGGAGTCAAGACAGTCCCTTCAAAAAATGCTTTTGGGAAAATGGGACAGATACAGTAAAAAAAAAAAAATGAAACTAAATCACCAATTTACACCATACACAAAAATAATCTCAAAACAGATAAAAGACTTAAGTATTAAGTTGTGAAACCATAAAAATCCTAGAAGAAACCATAGGCAGCAAAATCTCAGATACTTCTCATAGCAATATGTGTGCTAGTGCATATCCTAGAGCAAGGGAAACAAAGGGGAAAAATGGTACTACATCAAAATAAAAAAAGCTTCTATACAGCTAAAGAAACTATCAACAAAATGCAAAGGGATCCCATTGTATGGGAGAACATATTTACCAATGATACATCTGATCAGGGGTTGATTTCTAAAACATATAAGAAACTCATACAACTTAACAAAAGGAATACAAATAATCTGATTAGAAAATAATTTGATTAGAAAAAACCTACATAAAGACACTTTAGATATACAGATGGCCAAAAGACATGAGGAAAAATGCTTAAAGTCACTAAACATCAGAGAGATGCAAATTAAAACAACATTGAGGTATCACCTCACACCGACCAGAATGTCTACCAGCAATAAAGTAACAAAAGACAAGGGCTGGTGAGGATGTGGCAAAAAGGGAATCCCAGTACACTGCTGGTAGGAATGCAGACTGGTGCAGCCACTGTGGAAAACAGTATGTACTTTCCTCAAACAATAATGGAACTGCCAGTTATTTGACCCAATTATCCCACTTCTAGGAATATATCCTAAGGAACCTGAGACACCAATCAGATAGAATATATACATCCTTATGTTCACAGCAGTGCTAATTACAATAGTGAAGATCTGGAAATAACCCAAGTGCCCATCAGTAGATATCCTATCTAATAAAAGAGAAACATGGTAATTAGTGTACGTCCACTACCCTTCCCATTGGCTAATCAGTGAGATATGCAAATTAACTGCCAGCCAAGATGGCAGCCGGCAGCCAGGCAGCTTGAAGCTAACATGAGGCTTGCTTGCTTCAGTGACAGAGGAAACCAACGTTCCCCGCCTGCCGCTTTCGGCCTCTGAGCTTGCAGTTTGAAACATTGTTACAAATATAGAAGCTAAACAGAACCCCAGAAACCTGCTTTTAGCCAGCCGGGATCTCAGAGCTGGAGTTGATACAGTGTTTAGATTATAGAACCCAAAAACCAGATACCTGCTTTCAGCAGACCAGGCCTCAGAGCTGGAGCCTAGCCTCAG
>NW_006296624.1:351899-357090 GCF_000327345.1 Myotis davidii | reverse complement strand
TCCCCAACTCCCCCATCGGCCCTATTCTGTGCATGACATGGGGGAGCTCCCCAAACCCTTGATGGGCCCTGCTCTATGCGTTACAGGGGGCAGTGCCCCAACTCCCCAATAAGCCCTTCTCTGAGCCCGACCAGGTGCTGCACCTAGGGATTGGGCCTGCCCTCTGCCCCCCAGGAGCAGGCCTAAGCCAGCAGGTCGTTATCTCCCGAGGGGTCCCAGACTGCGAGAAGGCACAGGCCAGGCTGAGGGACCCCCTTTCCGCCTCGAGTGCACAAATTTTTGTGCACCGGGCCTCTAGTATAATAATAAAAATGTAATATGCTAATTAGACCAGAAGGCCGAACAGCGGACCAACCATCTAGACAACCTTCTGGACGAAGCCAGGGCTGTGAGGCCCAAGCCCCTTGCACGAATTTCATTCATCAGGCTTCTAGTGAATCAATAAAAAAGCCATGGTACATTTACACCATGGAATATTATGCATCAGTGAAAAAGGAGGATTTCTTTCCCTTGAGGCAGCTTGGAGGTACCTGGAGAGTATTATGCTAAGCAAAATAAGCCAGTCAGAAAAAGACAAGTATCACATGATCTCACTCATATGTGAAATCTAATCAACAAAATAAACTGACAAACAAAATAGATCCAGAGACATGGAAGCATACAACAAACTGATGAATCTCCGAAGGAAGGTGGGGGCAGGGAGGGGGGAAATTTGCTTACTTAAAAAGTTAGTATTTTTCATGTTTTTCCAGATTCAGTTACCTACAAAATTAGAATTCTACTAAAACCTTTTTATATTTACTAATGTTCATATACACCTAAAGTGGTGGTGTGTGTGAAAGAATAACCTATTTATCTCTGGCTGATGTGATTCAGTTGTTTGGAGTGTTGTCCTGTGCACTGAATGGTTTGGAGTTAGATTTCTGGTCAGGGCACATACCTAGGCTGTGAGTTCAGTCCCTAGTGGTGGGAGAAGATTTAAAAAATATCCTATTTAAGCAAAAACAAACAAACAGTGGTTTTGAATAAAAATCAAAAATAAATTTCAGATTCTTCAAAGCACACCATTATTTCCAATTCTTAGAAAGCTCATTTGATGTAATCTCTTCTGATATTTATGTTTTTCCATTTTTTTTAAATTTTAAGTAACATTACAATAATCTTTTCTAATTCAACCTTGCAATTATCTATCCAAAAGTTTAATTTTGAGATCAAATCCTATTCAGATTTTAAATTTTGATTCATTATTATAGTGCTTCCCCAGAAAGGGCTGTACCCATTTGCAGATCTACCCCAGTGTATGAGAATGCCCATTCCATCAACACTGTGTTATCACTCTTTTTTAGTCTTATTAAAGCTAACAGGAAAAAATATTTTATTTTAATTTTTCTTGCCTTATTAAAAATTGATGTTTTAAAAAATTTATCCATGTGGATATTTTTGTAGTCTCACTTAGAATTTGATGGACCATTGCAGCAGATATTTCACTCATTCACTCATTCACTCATTCAACTAATATTTATTGTCTTTACTCATTGTTATACACTGCACATGAAATGTGGACAAGATAGGCAATGTTCTTGTCCTCTCAGAGTTTGTAATTTAATCACTGACAAGAAACAATGACCTGATAGTGTTGCTTTTATTTTTTTATTATTATTATTGTATTAGACACTATAAGACACAGATCAGCAAATTTCATTGGTCATGTTCTGCCTTTGAAATTAATTACTCACAATATGGTACATAAAAATAATGTAAGGAATTCATTAAAAAATATAAAAAGTTCCACATGGTGTGAACTCTATGTGGCTGGTAATTAATAAGAAGGATTATATTTTTAATTATGAAAAAGTAATGTCACTGCATTCCAGAAGCAATGTTTTTCTGTAAGGTTTGAGATTAAAAAAAATTATAGAAGGCAAATTACCCAGATGATTTCATCCTGTCACAGATCATGTGCTAAAGTTTCTTTCAAAAGCGGCTTCCTTTTTTTATTCTTTTTTTTTTTCAATACATAAAGCTTCTGCCCAGAGGAGTATGCTATCTAACCATACATTTTTAAGAAAAGTGCTTTCCAATTTAATGTTTCTCCTCTTTAAATTAATCCTTTTGGCTTGTTCTCAAATAGGAAGCACATGAGGAAATACCTGTATAAAGATGAATAGTTAAACTGGAAATTAAAACTTTATTTCTGAGAGTCACGCTGGGAAGGCGCTTTGCATTCTTGGAGAAATCCCTCTTGGCCTTTGCTCAAAATGGCACTCTTCTCCCAGTGTCTCAGATGATATTAAGCCTCTCACAGAAGGAAGATTTTGTTGCCCCTCACAAAGGCTGCTTCTGATTGCAGAATGATCTATTTAAGAACTGTATACCTTCTCATGGAGGATACCTTTTGGCGCTCTCGTAATTATCTTCATTTGCATGCTGGCACCTAACAGACCACTCACCAGTGTGGAAAAATAAACCGTGATTGCTCTGATCATCTCCATGCTGAAGTTAAGCCATTACCCTGAATCCTCAGCTATGCCATTGTGAAGTCCCCTGGCATTTCAACTGCTATCGCTCATATGTTGTTATAGGAGAATGTTCCCTGCCAGAATCCTCTGGCAGAAACTCAATTTCGGAGTCCAGTACTAATTCATTACAAAGTCGACAACAGCTGGGGCACTGGTATACACAAATGAGTCATTCTGAAATTGGAGGACAAATCCAAAATATACACTCAGGACCTTCTTGTAATTCCATAGCCATGGAAATAACTGTAAAAAAGGGGGATCTTTTCAACATCTCACCCTGCCCACACCAAATTATATCCTCACAATTTGAATCTCTATGGTAGTGCTACCTCCCTGTGCGCCTTTTTCAAACAACTGTTTTTAAAGGCCTCAACTATGTCATATTTAATGGAAGGGATAACATAAGGAATGCCTTGAGGACACCTGTCCCCAGGGCAGTCACCTTTTTTGAAATGAGAAGGTACTCCAAAGATGAGTTAAATGAGAGGAACCAGGGAAGAAGCCTGGGTCGAATAGAAGCATAGTGCAAAGTAGGGAGGGCGATGGTGATTGAACACGGTGACAAATAGCAAAGAACGATATCAAGAATTAATGATATGACCAACTCCAATTCCTTACAACTTAACAGACTGTTGTGGTCAAAAATGCTGTTACTGTTCTGTGAAGCTCTTGGAAAACTGTCTTTAGTACACTGTAGTATCTGTTTAATATTTCACGGTCAAGTATTACTTCTGCTAAGTTAATCAATTCCTGTATGAGGAAAAAAAAATGAAAAGTATTTCATATGCAAGGAAAATAAGAACATATTTAAATCATAAGTGTATTTGAATAGTGATGGCTACCTTGTTAACTTACAAATATTGTGTGAAGTATTAGAGATTGAAATGATTATATTTCAAAATACATATTTAAATTTATTTTTTAATTCTATGTAGGCTGTATGAAAAGGAGAAAAACAACATGCATAGACATACAAATATAACAGATGTTCTTTCCCTGGGTTACCTGAAGATGTTTTTTAAAATCAAATTAAAATGATAAAGTTTATACTCAGGTGTGGCCACATGACAGAAATATTGTTGCATACTAGAAATAAATCTTAGTAATTTTAGCCTCAATTTTTCTTTAAAATAGAGAATTGTTTGTCATTTGATATATACCCTTTGCTCACAATCTATAAGGAAAGATAATTTAACACTGAATATTCCCACTAAATATTTTTTAAAAATTCAATTGTTAGATCCATAAATTAGAATTTCTTAGCTGAAATTTACCTTTAAGTAGAAATGACTTACTTTGCAGATTTATGTTTAAATAGAACTATAGGAAGAATGTGAAAAGTAGTGAAAAACAAACCAATTTTGAGAACTCCTCTAGCCAAAAACTTTGTTATGAAAATTGCAAATATGCCTATTCACTCAGGACATACGCTAAAATGACTTCCTACCCAGATGGTCATCAGTCTCACAAAGGAGGCTATTCTATAAAGATAAATCCTTGGCTCCACTCCCAAAGATTCTGTTTTAATTAGGTTTGAGGTGAGATATAAGAATGCCATTTTTAAAGCTCCCCAAGTGATTTTGATGATTAGCCAAGTCTGAGAACTATTGCTCTACTGGGTAAAATTGTGATACTCTTAGTAATTGTAGTCATGTTTATTACTATTACTACTATTATTATTCATTATGATGATATAAAGCATTACACAATGCATAATAAGTGGGAAGACGTCATCTGACCATTCATTGGTTCCATTTCCAGCATATTTTACTCATTACTAATACTACTATGGCACAAACATTTTAAAGCTAAAAAAATATATTTAAAATATTTCATTAAACTTCTTCAAAACTGTACTATGTAAGTAGACCTAGAGAAGTTAAGTAATTTACCAAGGTCACAAAGCTTGTTAATAGTATTCATTTGACGCTGAGATTGCCATTTTTTTTATTTTTCTCACTGTACCACCAATTATAAAGGTGTCCACATAAAAATAAAACTAAGCCTAGCTGGTTGGGCTTAGTGGATAGAGTGTGGGCCCGAGACTGAGGGGTCTCAGGTTTGATTCCAGTCAAGGGCATGTACCTTGGTTTCCAGCTTGATTGCTGGCCCTGGCTGGGGTATGTGTTGGAGGCAACCAGTCCATGTGTCTCTTGCACATTGATGTTTTTCTCTCGCTGTCTCTCCCCGTCCCTTCCACTCTCTGAAAATCAATGGAAAAGGATCTTCTGGTGAAGATTAATAAATAAATAAATAAATAAATAAATAAATAAAATTAAGCCCTGGCAGGTGTTGCTAAAGAGTGTCGGCCGGTACACCTAAGGGTCATGGGTTCGATTCCTCATCAAGGACACATACCTGGGTTTCAGGTTCATTGCCCACCTCCAGTTGGGGCATATGTGAGAAACAGCCAGTTGATTGATGTAGATAAAAATAAATAAATAAAATTAAGCCCTGGCAGGTGTTGCTAAAGAGTGTCGGCCGGTACACCTAAGGGTCATGGGTTCGATTCCTCATCAAGGACACATACCTGGGTTTCAGGTTCATTGCCCACCTCCAGTTGGGGCATATGTGAGAAACAGCCAGTTGATTGATGTAGCTCTCTCATATCTATGTTTCTCTCTCTCTCTCTCTCTCTCTCTCTCTCTCTCTCTCTCTGAAATGGAAAAAAT
>NW_006296624.1:331708-342505 GCF_000327345.1 Myotis davidii | reverse complement strand
TAAAGCTAAAAAAATATATTTAAAATATTTCATTAAACTTCTTCAAAATTGTACTATGTAAGTAGACCTAGAGAAGTTAAGTAATTTACCAAGGTCACAAAGCTTGTTAATAGTATTCATTTGACGCTGAGATTGCCATTTTTTTTATTTTTCTCACTGTACCACCAATTATAAAGGTGTCCACATAAAAATAAAACTAAGCCTAGCTGGTTGGGCTTAGTGGATAGAGTGTGGGCCCGAGACTGAGGGGTCTCAGGTTTGATTCCAGTCAAGGGCATGTACCTTGGTTTCCAGCTTGATTGCTGGCCCTGGCTGGGGTATGTGTTGGAGGCAACCAGTCCATGTGTCTCTTGCACATTGATGTTTCTCTCTCTGTGTCTCTCCCCGTCCCTTCCACTCTCTGAAAATCAATGGAAAAGGATCTTCTGGTGAACTCTCTCTCTCTCTCTGAAAAAGCAATGGAAAAAATATCCTCAGGTGAGGATTAACAAAACACAATAAAATTAATAAATAAAATTAAGACTTGAAGATAATTTTCATTATTCTATTCTCTATTTAGTTCTCAACAAATGACATCCCTTCTTCAAGACCCCATCCCTTATCCATTCTCCCCTCTCTAGAGAACTCTATCAGAAACCACCTATTCTCTTCATTCATGCTTCAAGAAACTTCTCTGTGTGTTTCCATAGGAATTGTTGTATGAAGCCACTTTCATCTCACTCCCCTTACTGTCAGGTCTAGAGGGCCTTAGAGATCTGGACTCAGGCAAAAGAATCCAGAGACTACCCAGCTAGCATGGCTCTGTAGTTGAGCATCAACCTATGAACCAGGAGGTCATGGTTCAATTCCCAGGACATATGTCTGGGTTTTAGGTTTGATCCCCAGTGTGGGGCGTGCAGGAGGCAGCTGGTCCATGATTCTCTTTCATCGTTGATGTTTCTATTTCTCTCCCTCTCTCTTCCTCTCTGAAATCAATAAAAATATATTTTATAAAAAAGAATCCAGATACTCCATTAGTATTAATTTAGTTACATTATAGTTAAACACGCCTTTGAAAGTTGGTGTGGGATCATACACAACATTGTTTCTATGGGAACAGGGATTCTTGTTTCTAAACATTGGGCTCAGAAATGTTTATATGAAACAAAACCTACTGGTAAGTGGGGACAGCTTACAAGTCCTGGTAGTCAGTGAAAGCTTTCATAAACACACTTCTCTCATATCAAGGTCTGTGCCTTTCCACTCACAGAAATGGTTTTTGAATAACACAAATTGGAAAGCTGGTAAATAGGCACTAAGAACATGGTTTTTAACAAGTATAACGCTAATTGGAAAATCAAAGAAAACCCAAATTATACACAAACAAAACTAGATTCTTAAGTTACAACAATTTCCAGTTGATAAAGTAATAAAAAGCATATAGTACAGTTGAGCATTTAACCTGTACTTTATTCTACCAGTTTACCATTTTCATTTTGTTGTTGTTTTTAAAGCTTTCTTTGTAGAAGAGAAGGTGGTATTTTATGCCATATTACTGAAAATTAGTTACAAGAATAATTAGTAAAACATACAACATATACAAAAGTAAATGATTATGCACAATGCAATTTTAGCAATTAAACCTAACCTCAGATTTATAGAAAAGGATATGTTGGCTTTCGTGAGAAATATAATGTAAGCAAGGATTAATTGAAAACACCACAGTGGAATATTCTTCTTCCTAATGAATTATGAATTGAATGTACCATTAGTAAAAACAAAATTTTATTCTGTAGTAGCTGTCTTGACATCAGCCCCTGAAGTTTAACTTGGCCTCTACTGCCTTCCAATGTATGTTCTAAGGAAGGCTGTCAGATAAATTCTCCTCTAAAGATTGGGGTTGTCTTTGGTTCTCCACTGAATTCATTCATACCCCAACTGCCACCCCATATTCAGTGATGCAAAAGCCTCCTTTTGCAGAATTCTTTCTTTGAAATGACACCTTTTCCCATTGCCCAAGCACACAACCGGTTTGTAGAAGGAGACATGGAAAAAAAGTCAGTATTTTTTAAAGTGCCTTGTATTCATTTGTCTATGAAAAATCTTAACTTGAAGAAAAATTGAAATTATAAAATCAACTTTGTTAGTTGTGAATATGCAAAATAAGCCCTTTCAAAGAGGCACAGGTTAAGTCTGAAATGCATCTTCTTTCTTATCTTCCTTTTGATGCTATTTTTATTTGCCATCCACTTCCAACCCATTTCTCTGCTTTTGTACCAAGCCTTAAACGTTGAATAATTGGTATAGCCATGCAGAGATTAATTGGATGAATTTAGTTATAATAAAGACGGAATAACACATCAACGATAGAAATGAAAATCCTTTGTATCTACCAATAACCAGGGCACTTTAATTACATTGAGCTGGACATGTTGGTTTTTCTCATTTAGCAAGTCTCATCCACTTTAAACGTGCAAGTTTAAGACAGGATACAGCAACAGGAAGGTGGTATGGGCAAACATGAGCTGTGAGCTTCTCTTCTTTAGCTCTCTTTAAATGTCAATGTCTCCCAGTTCATCACTTTCTTTTTTCTTTCCACTCTATACACTGGCTGCTACTTCTCAGCCTTCATTGCAAGGCTTCTACGTCCAAAACTCAGTGTTTTAAGTGCCCAGGGTTTTTTTTTTTTAATGTCTTTTTTTCCCCTCTTCCCCTTTATCCCCAACTCTCTCCTTTCATTCATTAGGGCTTTTACTCAGACTCATAATTTTTAATACCATCTATATGCTGACAAATATGCTAAACAAATGACTGACTACACCTTTGGACTAGATAATCCCTCTGCTAGGAAAGGTTTTTATTTTCCTCCTTTTGAATATTTGTCAAACCCTTACTTATCTTTCATGCTCCAGCTTGAATTTCACTTTCTCTGCAAAGTTTCCTGACCTTCCCAAGCAAAAAGAAGTTATGCCTTGTTATCTGTAGCCCATCCATTTCCAACATATTTTTTAAATACTTTATTTAATAAAATATGTCCTTTATTTAAATAAAGTATGTGTGTAAACTTGAAGGTGAGGAATATGTCCTATAATATTTTTTTAAATTTCTAACAGTTTATTTATAAAAGTTTCTGGCATACACCAGGTACTTACTGCTTTGTTGAATGAATACTAAATTCAACCTCAAATGTTAACCTGTGCACTTAGATGAAATGAATTGTTATAACCATTTCTGTGCTAGAGCCTTCTAGTTACATACGCAATATGCATTGCTCCCTTATTCCTTACTAACAGAAACATGATTTTATTAGAGAAGGAAATGTATCCTTGTTAAAACTGTATTTCTATGTCTCTTGCAAAGTTAGGGGTAGCTATGGGACATAGTTCTAATGCATGAGTTATTAGCAAAAGTCTGCAGTGAACTTCAATAAAATCTTTGCTCTCCTTATATAGGCATTCTTTTGCCTGTTGGTCTTTCTCTTCTCCCTACATGTTTTGAGACGTATAGTCCTTGCTAACTTGTGATTACAAGGAATAGGCCCAGAGTATTTTCAAAACTTTAACTGTGACATCTTTCAGACAACAAATCTGTGCTAACAAATGATAACTTTCAGGCTTCTCTGTTTTACGTAAAAAGTTAATTTCATCATTTGTTTATATCTCAGTTTTTAACACCTCTCTATTTGTATCTAGACACAATTTTTAACTGATAAATTAAGAAAATAAAAAGAAGAGCATTATCTTTGAGATGAAAAATATATTTATGGTTCTGATGTCCAGTTCAACTTTAACTTATGATCAAAATGAGTACTAACACTCTATGTACAAAATGGTAAAGCTGCATCCTGGAAAACATTACAGTTATTAATAAACTAGAGGCCCAGTGCATGAAATTCATGTACTCGGGAGGGTCCCTCAGCCTGGCCTGTGCCCTCCCCCAGTCAGGGAGCTTGGGGGATGTCCGACTGATGGTTTAGGCCCGCTCCCCGTGGGAGCCGACAGTCGGACATCCTTAGCACTGCAGCGAAGGCAGGAGAAGCGCCCACCACTGCCTCTGCGCTCACCAGCCATAAGCCCAGCTTCTGGCTAAGTAGCGCTCCTCATGTAGGAGCACACTGACCACCAGAGGGCAGCTCCTGCATTGAGTGGGATCAGGCCAAAACTGGCCCTCCAACATCCCCCTCAGGTATCCCAGATTGCGAGAGGGTGCAGGCCAGGTCGAGGGACCCCACTGGTGCACAATCGGGGCTGGGGAGGGCCGCAGGAGGTTGGCCAGCTGGGGAGGGACCTCAGGAAGTCTCCAGGGTATGTTCAGCCCCTCTCACTCAGTCTGGATCAGCCAGACCCCAGCATCAAGCTAACCTACTGGTTGGAGCATCTGCCCCCTGGTGGTCAGTGCACATCATAGCAAGCGGTTGAGGGGCCTTAGCATATTATTAGCATATTAGGCTTTGATTGGTTGAACAGACGACTGGATGACTGGACACTTAGCATATTAGGCTTTTATTATATAGGATGTATCATCATCATTGAAATATTATTCAGAGTAGTCCACTTTTCCTTGCTAAAATAGTTTTAAGGATAAATTACTAGAATTTTTAGACTTCCAGAAAGACAGAAAACAGGTTGGAGTTTTGACATATTTTCTCGTTTGCCTAATTAAATAAATTGGCTCCTTAGTTATTCATCCAAAAGTTTCTTTTTAGTTTCTGTTTTGGGGGATGAGGAGCAGTAAGGATCTCACTTCACAAGATTCTATTACTTTGCAAGAAACCAACTTATAGTGTTGCTTTCGGTTCTAAACATCTTCAAGAATATTTATTTTGAGAGATGGGTAGTCATTAGAGATGATAAAGCATAACATCATAAAATATAATTTGTCATTGAATAGCAATGCTTTTCACAGTTTAAAGGCCTAATAAAAAAACATACAAAAGATACCCTACACAGCTAGGTACTCATACAACCAGCACACACATAGCAGCCCACAATTAATTTAACGAACGGACTATATACCTCCTCAAAGTTTCTAATGTATTTGTTGGTCCATTCATTTATTGATGAACTCCTAGTGAGTGCTAATCTGAGTCCTGGAGTCCTAATAACTTTTAATCTATACACTATTTGAAATAATATTAGAAACATTTAAATTAGGTTGCAATAATAATAATATTTTGTTTTATTTTTAACATTGACATTTAAACATTTTCAAGAAATCTGTCTCTATGTAAATATAACAATAAAGAAAAGTGAGGAAGCATACTTTGAGGATTAGTATATCTCAAGTGAAAATACATCTGAAATAACTATTCAAAGAGGTGACATATAAGTTATTGATAAAATTTGGTAATTTATGAATACATTTTTCAGAATTAACATTTGGGGTTTACTAATGCATGATTTATCTCCTATTTCTCTGCCATGTTTTGTCTTAGGTTAAATAATTATGCACCTATATAATTAATATGATAGTACCATGATTATTTAAGACCTCAATTTTGTTAAAAATATGAAGTAATTTTTGAGGTGCAAGAATTATTCTAACATAAAAGCAAAGACAAGATAGTTTAAGCTTGCCCAAGTTTATACAGCTATACATGGGTAACCAATCTTGGTTATCTGGTAGGTCTCTCAACCTCACTGTGCATGTCTTCTTAGAATAAATAAGCAAAACACCATATTGATTTTCTTGTCAATATATCAATTCATTCATTAAGCAAATATTTACTGAGCATCTATTAAGTGCTACATACTGTTGTAGGTGCTAATATGATTGGTATTAGCACTTTTGCTAGTTTGTAAAATTTGGGAATAGAAGCAGCAAAGAGAAAAATGTTGATTTTAAGGTGTTTCAAAGAACTACATGTGACAAATAGCATATATAAAAACATGATTGGGAAACAGCATATTCAGGACAAATAATGCACAACGGAGTTTAGGAATGGCATGAAAACAAATGACAGGCTTTTTAGTACTCTTCCAACCTCTCCCATTATCTGTAAAGACTAAACTTATTCTTAGTAGCATTTTTTACCCACGAAATATATGAAACCTAGAATCCTTCTGAACAGAGACAATTTATAGATGCATGTAAGATAATATCTATTTGTAATCTAATGCCATAGTAAAACTGGTAGTAATAGAAAACCCACAAAAGAAGTTGTAAGCTTTTTCATCTTGTTCTGAAATCAACTAGAGAGCAGGAAAATGTGTGTGTGTATGTGTGTGTGTGTGTGTGTGTGTGTGTGTGTGTGTGTGTGTGTTTAAAGAGTAGATTCCCTAATTTCACTTTAATCTTCTAATACTACTAAATAATTTTTAAAAATTCATAACTATGTATATAAATTAAACCTCTCTCCATTAAAATAATTGAAAAGAATGAATACAAAGAATAACAGAAAATAATGAAAAGACTAACATTTTAAAGGTAATTCAGTTTCATTAATTTGAAGTACATATAGCAACTTGAATACTTAAGCTAAGTGTTGCCAAGTAGAAGTCCTGCTGACCTGCCTTAATTAACAAAAAGAAAATTTGTAATTACTACATTATTTATATGGGAAAGTGCTCCTACATGAGTTCAAGTGTTTGAAAACAATTTGATTCCTTAAGTTCTTCCCCCATAATCTTGATCTATGAGAACTTGTTTAATTAATCTGATATTTATTATATAAATTAGTGAGATTCTTTTTCCTCCAAAAAAGAGAGACGGCAAAGGAGGATAGAGGAAGAACAGTGTTTGAGGACATGTGTGTATAAAAGCCTAATTATTTTAATTGAGAAGGAATTAACTAATAGTTAAAATACATAAGTTAATTTATAATTAATTACAGTCAAACTAATTGTCTACTCTTGAGATGGAGTTTGAGTTCAGATTGTTCTAGTGGAAAAAAATAAATTTGATGTCAAAACAGAGTGAGGTCCTAAACATTTTTTTATCCAATACCAAATGCTTTTAAACAAGTCATTTAATCTCTGTCTACCTGATAGAGAAACAAAGGGGTCACAAAGAGGTTATGATGATGTCAACATAATTCCAAACATCTGGATGAAACCTGAAAAATGTATCCATATACTGTATGTATGGAAAACATCTGTCCATTTGCATAATTTATTTAGTTTCACCCAGATGCCTGTCATGTTGACATAAAAGCATAAGTATATAAGCTAAAATGTACTACCAACATTTTATATGACTACGGTGGATTTTGCTTTAAAAATGAGTAAACTATAGTGGAACTATGTGCAGCATTGAGATGAGGGGCAGAAATAACCCATGTTATTGGTTAATTGTGGTATATCAGCCTTTTATTTTACAAATGTTGCTGAGAGTATCATTTGCACAAATACCCTAGGGTAGGCGAAAAGGCAAGATCTTATCATCATGGTTAAACATTCTTTTGAGAAATTTAAATGGGGAAAGCTGATAATATTGTCAAGGTAAATAGGACAAAAGAAGAAAAATAAGTATTCAAAGATTCTAAATAATTGCTTCAAAATAATCAATGTAATAACTAATGTAGAGTATAGATTATTGGATTAAGAAAAGTAAAATGGAAAATGAATTGAATATAGATTACAGTAAGAAATGAACTCTATGTTGTTTTTTTAATTAACCTACTGTGTGAATAATTATCACAATACTTATTCACTTTCAAAATGCTTTTCCATTACTTTACTTTCATGTACTAATATTTGGGAACTGAAGCCCTATAAATTGTATTGAGGCTAAATTTGTCTTTATCCTTGGTTAGGAATAGACATATGGCTTTTTTTTAAAGGGCACTATTATCATACCCCCAAACCCATAAAAATTATTTCCCCATTAGATAGAGTAGAAGCAATATTTTATTAAGAAAAAAATATAGGGGCAGTAAAGAGCAGAGTTATTTATTAATGAAGTTCAACCAGAAGAATAAAATAATGCAAAAGTTTATACTGAAGTAAACAGAGTTCATTAATTGTAAAAGGTGAGTTAAATTGTTAAAGTAATTTAACTTAAAAGGCAAACTTTTAAAGATAAATAATTACATTGACATTCACACTAAATGTAAAATTTGATATCATAAAATACCCTTGGTATTGATAAGCATGATATAAAAATAGACTATTTTTAATATTTTTCTATCTAGCTCTATATAGAAAAAGATTATGTACTTAAACCATTATCATTGTTTGTGACTTTTTATCATTAGTGTGGACTCTCTTTTGCCATCCTTAGATAACACTGGTCTATTCTAAGTATCTGATTTCCACAATTTTCTGATGACACTACGGTAAAATATAAGAAAGTCTTTAAGTCTTTATAGATGTTCCTAAGTTACTTTAGAAAATTAAATGAAGGTATTATATTGTCAGGTCAAACGTGCTGCCTCTTGAACTTTGAAAAATACCCATTGAAAAATGTGTAAAATTAACAGACCAACTCAGGATATATTTTGCTTTGAGTAGAAACTGATCCAATAAACTTCCCAGGAAGAATAAAGTAGAACAACAAAAGCACAATGGTCTTTCTGTGTGCTACTTTCCGCGGCGCCATGCCTGAGCAGAGGAAAAGAGTTTCACTCCTGTTGTTTATTGATTTTCTAGATTAAGAATCCCAGGGAGAGAATTGTAACAGACAACCATAAAATTATTTTTGGTGTGCTTATTTGCCTTTCCCTTGCATCTATTTGGCCTGAGCCTGTAGACAATTATGCGTTCTAGCCTAGACTCAGGTGCTAATAATGAAGGACAAATAGAATCATATGTGTAAACTTCCCCTTCTGATGAAAATTTATATTAACTTTCTGCCACTGTAAACAGAACTGCATAGCTCAGCGTCCCTGATGAATTGGTGATGAATTCAGTCATTTATATCCCAGGAATCTGTGCATTTATGGGAAAAGATGAAAACCGTCTGTATTGTGTAACCTTGCACTTTTTGAGTAAGAAAAAGAAAACACAGGCCTGTTTAGTTCATCACTTAAAGTGTGTAAATTTCAGCTCAAATACCAGGTTTCTGCATGACTCTGTCAGTCTCCACTTTGGGGATCTGTGCCAATCTAAACAAGCCAAACAGTGAAGAGGGCCATGTTATCGTTAGAACTGTGAACTTGTACACTTTCAGCCTTCTATAAAAATTGTTATGAATATCTTTACAATACAACAGAATCTTTGTTATATACTGAGGCTGGACAATTTGACAGTTTGGCAGCTCTAATGGAGAACAAAGTAATTTGAGAGAGATAAGAACACGGTCAGTCTTTTTGTGATTAAAAACATTCTACCCTATTTTAAAAACAATTTCCAAAACATTGTCAGGTTTCTTTTTTAACCAAACTTTTCAAAGGAAAACGAGGTTAATAAACCCAGAGGTATAGAATGTTGATTTTTTTTTTCAGCATAAGACTTAACATATAGCACAAATATACCTCAAGCACATTTTATGACAACAAATTATAATATTCAAATGTAAAGGGTTTCAAAAAATATTTTTGGCGTTGTTTTCTTAATATAAACATTTAGGAGAATGCAGTTTTTAAATCCCAGAACTTAGATGTATACTGATGGCCTGAAAAACAAAACAAAACAACCACAACTAAAGCCTTAATTTGCAGATATTTTTTTTCCTCTAGAGCTCATTAGATATGTGAGAAATGTAAGTTAAAGGTTAGAAATAGTTACAAACTGGTGTTTCCATTTTTGTTAATATTAAATATTTATCTACGTGTAGATTTCTTTCACTCTGAGACTGTTACATAAATGTGTATTATAAAATTAAGATTTTTCTCAAATTTTTGCCATACAATATGTTGAGTAACAGAAAGTGGATTAAAAATGATCATGAATTTCACTGCTTCAACCACATGAGAAAAGCAGAAATTGTATTTCACTAAAGTATTGGAAAACAGTGTTGAGGTAAAGCATTTTTATTTTACTGTAACTGGATATATGATTTGTATTTGAAAAAAAAAAAAGCCATTCAAGTCCATGTATCATGGTTGCAAGATTGCACACCTTTTCAGGATGCACTTTATCTCAAAGTTGTCTGTGGCTGTTCCTATCACTCTGTGTGCATGACCTTTTAGTGAGCTGAAGAAGATACAGTTATCTTCTTTTCTGACATGCAACATCTATCAATCAACATGTTTTCGTGTAATTTATTCAAGGCAAATAGCAGCTCCAAAGGCTAGTGAACTGCAGCACTATCCCAGTGATTTTGATTAAGAAATGATGTGCACCGCTTAGGTGAGAAATAAAAATTGCAAAGGAGTGCTGATAAAGATGTGTCAAAAACAATAAAACAGAACCAAAGGACGGAGTGAATATTTGAAAATATATAGAGATTCAGCATAGCTAACCTTGGTAACACCTTACTTAAAATACAGTCTAATAAATGGAGGGGGGGGAGAGATTTAATTTGATGAATTTATAATGATAACAATTCAGTTTACCTTTAATATCTGAGGAAATGCATCTGTAGTTCTGTCGGGTTAATTCACATTTTTCTCATTGAATCAAGAATGGAAATTAAGACAAAATGATTCTTTTTCAATTTCATGCTGAAGTAGCTCAAGTTAGTGAATGTAATTTCTCCTAACAAGAAAAATTTATCACTGTACAGCTCACTCAGTTACCTCTGTTGTGAGTTGCAATATGCATTCATGGAATTAAGTGAATAAAAAATTGATGAATGTTATAAAAGAATAGGCCATACTTTAAGAAGAGAAAGACACAATTAAATGACTTTTAACATCATCTTTATTTTTTTCTTATGCATCTCTGCAACAATTGCACTATCACACATTGCAATCTAATTTTACGGAAAAAGAAGCTT
>NW_006296624.1:328659-331636 GCF_000327345.1 Myotis davidii | reverse complement strand
TCTGCTTTTGTTTATGGTAGCAAAAAATTCTACCAGAAGAGGTAAGGAGACATGTGTTCCAGCCTTTGTTCTACTAAATATCTGTTATCTTCTGGGCAAGTGGCCTTAGAGGTTTCAACTTCTTCACCGAGCCTCTTAAAGCTCTGTACCTCTAAGGTTCTAACATATATAAACCAAATAGATATATTGGATGTGTACAGGGGTGAGCAAACTTAGGTTTGCAGTTGTCAGACACAAAACAGAGTTGATTTTATTATATTTAGGCATGATAATCTAGTTATTTTCTCTTTTTTCTTTTTATTTTAAATTTCTTTATTGATTAAGGTATTACATATGTGTCCTTATCCCCCCATTACTCCCCCCATCCCTCCCATTCATGCCCTCACCCCCCGCCCCGTAGTCTGTGTCCATTGGTTAGGCTTATATGCATGCTTTTTAAAAATTTATCTTTATTGTTGAAAATAGTACAGATGTCTCCCTTTTATCTCCCCATTGACACTCTCCATCCTGCCCCTGCTCCCCCCCGACCCAGGCCTTCACCACACTATAGTCTATGTCCATGGGTTATGCATGTCTCTCTATATAAAAGCCTAAGCAACCATTAGGAACAGACGACTGGAACAATTGAATGACCGGTCGACCAATCGCTATGGTGCACACTGACCACCAGGGGGAAGATGCTCAATGCAAGTGGTCAGTGTGCTCCCACAGTCAACCTCCAGCAGTTCCTTCCGCCAGGCCTTGATCAGGGGGTGTGGGGGCTGGCAAGCCAACCTCCCATGGCCCCTATCCCCCTCCCTGGGCCGGCCAACCTCCCCCAGTCCCTCTCCTCTGCCAGCCAGCCCCCCATAAGCCTCGATTGCTGGCCAGGTTGAGGGACCCCACACTTGCATGAATTCATGTACCGGGCCTCTAGTATGCATGCAACTGCTTTGGTTAATTTCTCCCCACCCCCACCCCTGCTTCCCTCTGAGAATCCTTAGTCTGTTCCATGCTTCTAAGTCTCTGGATCTATTTTGTTCATCAGTTTATTTTTGTTCATTAGATTCCACATATAAATGAGATCATATACTTGTCTTTCTCTGACTGGCTTATTTCACTTAGTATAATACTGTCCAAGTCCCTCCAACTGTCTCAAAGGGTAAGAGGTCCTTCTTTTTTTTTTTTTTTTTTTTAAAGCTGCACAGTATTCTATCATGTAAATGTACCATATCTTTTTTATCCACTCATCTACTGATGGACACTTGGGCTATTTCCAGATCTTAGCTATCGTAAATAGAGCTTCTATGAATGCAAGGGTACATATATTCTTTCTGATTGGTGTTTCAGGATCCTTAGGATATATTCCTAGAAATTGGATCACTGGGTCAAATAACAATATTACTATTTATTTATTAATTATTGTTCCATTTAGTTGTATTATGTAAACCTACTTTTTCCCACCCCTGTATATATGTGTGTGTGTATTTGTACATATACATATACTTATACTTATACTTACTTATACTTATACTTATACTTATACTTACCCTAAAATAAATAACTATAATTTCTGAGTTTGTTTCCATATACATATACATATACATATACATATACATATACATATACAATACTTATAATATTTTTAGAGTAAATATATAATTGTAGATAGCGGTAAAGATTTCAGGCTTCATAACACCATCGAAAGAGTACTTAGACATCTAAAGGTAAGTGAGCTAAATTCTCACCTTGATTCTACCACTAACTAGTTTTATTAACCATCAACAAATCCCTAAACCACTTTAAGTTTCAGTTTCTTCTTTTAACCAGATATCACTCATGACTTTACATTCTTGAATCCACTGTATTTATTAAAAAATGTGTTGATCCATTTTGAACACTACTAGTTTTTGGCAAAATCTTGTTCACCATTTTCTATAAGTACATATTTTTAAATGTTATTTGTTAATCATTTAAACATTTTCTATAAGTACATATTTTAATGTTAATTATTTAAACAATTTTTTATTTTGTTTTAAAAAATGGACTGAACATGGCTATTACATTACACAGAATAAGAAGATAAGTGAAAATTGTAAAAAAAAAAAAAAAAACAGAAAAAAATGTTTGAAATATAAGAAGAAACAGTTATATATATTTGTTATATATTTGCTAGAGGTCAGAATAAGAAGATAAGTGAAAATTGTAAAAAACAAAAACAAAAAACAGAAAAAAATGTTTGAAATATAAGAAAAAACAGTCATATATATTTGTTATATATTTGCTAGAGATTAGACACAGATTTAATGCTAAGATTTCTAAAGCTCATGGAGAATCATAATCAAATTACAAGGTTCCTTGTGTAAGATGAAATAAAATAGTTGTTCATAAACACAATTATTCCTAAGAGTGAAATTTGAATTATGTTTTTCCCCAGGGGATCTTGGTAGCAAACACTAGAGGAGGTACTGAAGAACAGTCTCTACAACATTCTTAGATTAAATAAAGTAGAACAAAAAACATTAAATAAGTTTTTTTATAAAATATCATAATGTCCCTAAGTATAAGTTACTGATGTAAAGCCATTTTATATGGAGCCAGTATGATACTGGCATAGCTATGAGTCTATCCTCTAGCCTGCTCAATCGGGGTTAGATTTTAGAGGATTTAAAGGAATGAATGGAGTGTGTATATCCTGCTTACAACAGTCCAAATTACATTCAGATAAACTTTTGATAGATATTGAAACACAATGTGATAGATCTTATAACTCTTTATCATTACTAGCAGTACATTTCCTCCAGGCTGGTGGTTCTCGAACAGGCATGCATAGGATCATCTGTAGGGTGATTGCTGAGTTCACCTCCAGAGTTTCTGATTCAACAGTCAAGGGATGGGCCTGAGAATTTGCATTTCTTAAAAGTTCCCAGATGATGATGCTGTTGCAGCTGCTCTAGAATTCACACTTTAATTATGATTCTTCTAGGTGTGGTCGGAA
>NW_006296624.1:327425-328576 GCF_000327345.1 Myotis davidii | reverse complement strand
TGTATGTGCGAGCCCACAGGTGGTATTTTGTGGAAGAGCCACACTGAAGGGGCCAAAGAGCCGCATGCGGCTCGCGAGCCACAGTTTGCCGACCACTGTTCTAGGTAATCAGTTAAGCGAAGATTCATAGACTTTAAGTGTAAGAGCCAACATCCTGAGGAAAAAAAGATGCCTAATGAGGACTCTGAAAATAAAAGAAAGCCACCCATCCAACTAAAGAATATCCTGCCATATGCTCCAAGAGACATTATGTGCAACATATACCTATTAAATTAAATGAGATGATGCTGAAAGGCATATAATTCCTAACCAGTTACAATGTATGTAGTATTTACATAAGCACACTTTTTCTGATATTAGATATACATCTATCAAGATCACTCTGACTTATGAAAATTAATACCATGCCATCTCATATAAACAGGCTGTTAACATTCTGCTCCCAGTTACTAAATGTTGCTTTTAATGATGGCCGTGCACCGGTGGGGTCCCTCAGCCTGGCTTGTGGGGATCAGCCCGAAACTGATCTCTGGGTCTGGGGTGCAGGTGAAGCAGAATTGGGGCTGACAGTGCCCCAGCAGCAACCTAACCCACAGCTGATTCTGCGAGGAATCACACTCCCTCTTCTACTGGTTGGAGCATCAACCACCTGTTGGTCATTGCACGTCATAGCTATCAGGCGAATGGTCGAACAGTTGAACTGTTGCTTAGGCATATATATATTTTTTTTCTACTACTTGTGTTGCACTGAGCCAGAAAATATTGTTATTATTTTTCTTATATATTTTACTTATTGTATTGCCACCTTCATGAGCAAAGACTGTATAGAGAGAGAGAGAGAGAGAGAGAGAAATATCAAAGTGAGAGCAGAACATCCATTGCCTGCTTCCTCCACACGTGTGTGCGCATGCACACACACACATACACACACACACACATCGTGGTATCGAGCCCAAAACCTGGTCATCTTTCCTGACTGGGAAGAGAGAGAGAGAGAGAGAGAAAAAAATATCAATGTGAGATCAGAACATCCATTGCCTGTTTCCTGTACGCATGTGCATGCACACACCTGGGCATGTTTCCTGACTGGGAATTGAACTGGCAACCTTTTGGTGCACAGGACAACATCCAACCAAATGAGCCACACCGGC
>NW_006296624.1:320943-327166 GCF_000327345.1 Myotis davidii | reverse complement strand
CACCCAAATGAGCCACACTAGCCAGGGCCAAGTGCAAAGTTTTTTAAAGTGGATTAAGCACAAATCACTGTTGAGTTCATAAGGATAGAAACTAAATAAAATAAATGATACCTGTGCATTTGCTGATGGCTATTTTACTTTCTAAGAGTTATATTTTATTTTATTTTTTATTTTTAAAGTTTATCTTTCACTTACAGTTTTCATTCAATATTATTTTGTATTAGTTTCAGGTATACAGCATAATGGTTAGACAATCTAATACTTTCCAAATGGTCCCCCTGATATTTCAAGTACTCACCTAGCACCATACATAGTTATTAAATATCATTGACTATATTCTCAATGCTGTACTTTCTATCCTCTTGACTATTTGTAACTACCAATTTGTAGTTCTTAATCTCTTTAACTTTTTTAGCTTGCCCCAAACCTCCCACTCCTCTGGCAACAATCAGTCTATTCTCTATATCTCTAAGTCTGTTTCTATTTTGTTTATTCATTTATTTTGCTCTTTAGAATTCACATGTAAGTGTAATCATATGGTATTTGTCTTTCTCTGTCTGACTTCTTAGCAAAATAACCACTAAGTTCAGTCATACTGTCACAAAAGGTGACAAGTAATATTCTTTATTATGGCCAAGTAATATTCCATTGTATATATGTACCACTCTTCTTTATCGACTTGTCTCTCAATGGGTACTTGAATAGATTCCATAGCTTGGCTATTGTAAATAACACTGTGTTGAAAATTAGGGTGCATATATTCTTTAGAGCTAGTTTTTTGGGGTTTCTTTGGCTATATACCCAAAAGTGGAATCACTTTTTTTAATATTTTGAGAAAACTTATACTGCTTTCTACAGTGGCTACTACAATCTGCATTCCCACCAACAGTGCATGAGGGTCTCCTTTTCTCTACAGCTGATGAATATTTAAAAATTTCTAACCATAAGCAATATTTGTAGTCCTTTTGTTATCCATTATTAAAAGCAAAGCGAAGTGAAGCCAAATTTGAAAAAGAAAAACTCTATAGTAATTAAACAATTGGTTATGTGAGATGATAATTAATATTTATAATATTATTTGTAATAATTCTATAAAGCAAAAACATTTCAACAGGTCTTACATTGGTAATAGCAGGTGTTTTAGGGAATAAAGCACAGAACTTGGCGACACCAAGGTCAAGGTCAAGACCAAGGTCAAGTCTATCTGCAGTATCCGATCTTTCTGGGCCTGTATTATACAGTGCTAAACTTTAAAATTTCAATTTCATCATCTACATGTGCAAATAATAATATTTACTCATCTTATTTCAAAGTATCTTTCTGAAGACAATATTAGACAATGAACATAAATGTCATTAGAAGACTATATAATTATGCTATTATTTTTTGAGAATAACACCACTTAAAAGCACATGCTATTGATTCCTCTTCATCACTGTAGCTAACTATCTAACTGCAATTTCTAAAAGTCACCATGATATAAGTTCTTGGAGATAAGTAACTTTCTAAAAATTGTTTTAAAAAATCTCTAGTCTTAGAATATTGGGCAAGCACAATAGGAAATATGAAAGCTCTTATTGAGCACATAAATTAGCAACATTTAAATTCTGCTTCTCCACGACTGATAATATTGTACTACCATGAGGATATAACTACTCTAGATTACAATTGTTGTCAACAGATATTTATTTTAAACATTCTGAAATTTTCCTCTTACCTTTTAACTCATAGAATGGGTCACCAGTTACTTTCTTTAATCCATCAGATTATCCTAGACTATATGCTTCTTGCAGTCAATATTATTACAATATTTTATAAAACTTTCTATCACCCACAGTACATTCATGAATAACTGTAAACTTAAGAATAATTAGTAAATCCAGTGAACAAATATTTAATGAGGTTTCTAAGCTAGATCATATATTAGTAGACATTAAAAGAGTTTAAAACATATTTGAAATTCTTCAGGAAATTTAAAACTTAGGTTGATTAATATTACATAAACACCTAAACAGTTAAATAGCAATTTAATCCTATCTAATAAGACAGAATACGCAAATTGACCATCACTTCATGACAAAGATGGCGGCGCCCACAGCCAATAAGGAGGGAATATGCAAATTGACTTGACAAAGATGGCGGTGGCTGTGCCTGGACACTTGCATCATTGCCATGGTGACGACGCAGGTGTTCCACCCCACCAAAGCAGCTCCAGGCCTCTAGGCAGTGTGTGCACAGGCACTGAGTGGCCAGGGTGGAGCAGGATCTTATTATGGAGAAGTGGGGTGGTGGGAGCTACAGGAGGGCGGCAGGGCCAGAACGAAGGCAGAAGGTGGCGGCCAGAGCAAAGGCCCGGTCCCGGGTGCTCACAGCCAATAAGGAGGGAATATGCAAATTGACTTGACAAAGATGGCGGTGGCTGTGCCTGGACACTTGCATCATTGCCATGGTGACGACGCAGGTGTTCCACCCCACCAAAGCAGCTCCAGGCCTCTAGGCAGTGTGTGCACAGGCACTGAGTGGCCAGGGTGGAGCAGGATCTTATTATGGAGAAGTGGGGTGGTGGGAGCTACAGGAGGGCGGCAGGGCCAGAACGAAGGCAGAAGGTGGCGGCCAGAGCAAAGGCCCGGTCCCGGGTGCTGGAGGGAAGCCGGGGCCAACAGCCAGGAGAAGGGAGGCCTATTCTTACATGAATCTTCATGCATCGGGCCTTTAGTATATAAATAACAGTGCAAGAAGCAGGGTAGTTGAAATAGGACCATTCAATAATACGTTTCTTCTAGCTTTAGGAACTTCAGGTTCTCAGATTAACAGTCTATGCATTTGCTGAAGTTGTAGGTAGAACTATTTCAATGATAAAGTATATATTTTCTTATACACAAAAATTCAATTCTGCACTTCTAAGTTAACTAGTAATTTCTGACCACTATATCTTGTTGATCAGTTTCTAAAAAAATGTTTCAAAAATATTTATTTTTTCACTCTGCCATTTTGCTGCTCTTACCTTCAACTACATCACCCTCTGTTAATGAGATAGAAATAACAGTGCACCCCATGCATATAAAATGCATTGGCTGACACACTATATTTCTACCTTGAGAATTTCATCCTTAAAAATCTAACTTAATTAAACTTTAAAGTTTTGTAATTTTTGTAAAAATTGGAAAACATCAATTGAAGCATGTACAATTGATTCTCCTCCGTAGCAGAATAAATATTAGTATTATGTTAATCATTGATGTGAGAAACATTGACCAGTTGCCTCCCTACTGGGGATTGAACCTGACTGAAACCTAGGTGTGTGCCCTCACTGGGTATCTATCCTACAACATTTTGGTGTACAGAATGATGCTACAACAAACTGAGCCACCTGACCAGGGAACACATTTATGTTTTTAATGATAAACAAAAGTTAATATTTATTTCCTTTTGTGACTATAAAAATATCTTAATTAAAAAAATAATAGCTGTTGATAAGGGCACAGTCTTTCTCTAGGGGGATAACTATAAGTAGATATATTTTAAAAGGCAAAGCAATGAATGCTTATTTATTTTGGAAAATGAAATTACCATTTTTGGTGTCTAATCCTATTAACACACTTTTAGGCTAAAGGAAGTGTCCTGCCAGAATAGCACATAAGATTTTTCCATATAAACAGAATTTCTAAACCTGCTTCTTGATTTTTGATTGCCTGAAAAATATATATTTATATTTTGGCTAAAGTCTTTTTTTTATCTAAAAGAAAAGAATGTTTATCATCTAGTAAATACAACACTTCGCCCCAAGCCCCAAATAAAGTATTGCTCAGTTAAGTAAAAAGAAATCACTGTACTGAAACTAAAAATGTTATCAAAGTTGTTGAAGGTTTGCACGAACACAAAGGGAATTTTGTTGGCTGAGAAAAATACAATTATAGCAGTTATTATAATACTTGGAATTCTATAAAAATATTAATTAATAATGGAAACAGCATTTTAATGAAAATATTGCATTTTGTATTTCCATAGGACCTTACAATGAGGCATATCTGGGAAGACCCTGGGATTTAAGGGCTGCAGGGTGTATGTGCGCCTCGGGACCCACTTACTGACCTGGAGACCACCAGTACATTCTGGTGCAAGTTTTAACTTTGATCAAGTATTCATAAAAGCTCCAGGCTTGTTAGATTCTACAGCTTGTATATGTGGTAAGGGGTAAAGTACGAAATGAAAACTTTCATGCCCTCTCAGTAGTAGCTATGCTGGGACAGCTGTCGCTAATTGTGCCTGTAATTGCTACCTTCACAAAGAACTCCATGGGAATGGTGAACACGCCTGCACCTGTCATTATAGAATATGAGTGAAGTTTTAAAACATGTAAACAGCCCGGCCAGTGTGGCTCAGTGGTTGAGTGTCGCCGATGATTCCTGGTCAGGACACATATCCAGGTTGCAGGCTCAATCCCCAGTGGCGGGGAGGGGCACAAAAGGCAGCCGATCAATGATTCTCTCTCATAATTGATGTTTTTATCTCTCATTCTCCCTTCCTCTCTGAAATCAATAAAAATATATATTTTTAAATGTAAACAATAAAAATTAAACAAAAATATTGATAGGGCCTTTGTGACAAACTAAACATTATTCCAGACATTATTTTATAGAAATATATAAACATGCTGTCCCATTTTTACCACTAGATTTTTTCAGGCATACTTCAGTGGTATGAGCTTTCTAAACAGTAAATATTAGATTTTTTCACTTTTTAAAAATATACCTGAATTTGCAATATTATTTATCTTGTATAAGTTCTTCTGACTAAGGAGCAAAGCTATCTTCTGTTGTATTTTGCAACTGCTGATCTTGTGTCAAAGATAGATTTTTATTATCATTTTCTTTCCAGTAATTACTAGTGGTCTGAGAAAAATCTTATCTGAAGTACCTGTTTTCTTGGATATTGGCAAAAGATAAAAAAAAAAGAAAAAGAAATATTGCTTCAATAGTATCATAGTTTGAACTTGAAGTATCTGAAATTGTGATGGTACTGAATTGCAACTTAGGGGTAATTTCAAGGCAATTTCTTTTTAAATTATGTTATGAACACTCTAAGTATGCAATTCTTTGATTTTTTTTTTAAATGGAATGTTGATTTACATTCCTTTGGGCAAAATGCCACTTAAACTTGAGTTAGTTATCAAAACCTCAAGTTGATTTATAAAAATGCATATTTGTTGACATTTAAAACATTTAATAATAAAAATTTGTCCCAATTCTCTTAAAAATAATTGTCTGGTATTTCAGAATTACATTAATCTAAAAACTCCACTTCTGCCACCGTAGAAAGAATAACTGCTTTTGTTCATCAAAACCAGATCCAGAGACAGAGAAGCATCGGCCAGACCGTCAAACCTCAGAGGGAAGGTAGAGGAGGGCGGGAGTAAGGGAGAGAGATCAACCAAAGGACTTGTATGCATGCATAGAAGCCCAACCAACGGACACAGACACCAGAGGGAAGGGCACGAATGGGGGGGAGGGTTGGGGGGCAAAGAGGGGATAAGGGCACATATGTAATACCTTAATCAATCAAGGGAAAAAAAACTCATATAAAAAAGAGTAATTGGCAAAATGAATAATAGAATTGCAGAATGAGTCTCTACGAATCTAAACAAAGGATCTTGCTTGTACTGAAATTTTTCTTCTCATGGTAGCATCCTGTCAGAACAGCCAACCTTTATAATCTCCATTGCCTGACAAAAGGAAAAGAGAGGGGGAAAAGGCTAAACTCTCTGCAAGCCTCTGTGATTCAGAAAGCATCCAGAGTGGAGAGGCACAAATGCACTTTTAAAGGTCACATTATGTTTGCATACAACTTCTCAGTTTCCTTTGGCAAATCCATTTTCCATCTTAAACCCCCACCTGGTAAATTTCTCAGTTAGAACTGGTTTTATTAACCGGCTGCTTCCAGGCTTGAAGCAGGTTGGAAAGTCACAGTATGTGGGTACCCTTCTGCTTCCCACTACACTCACTCCTGATCCAGCCTAGCGGCTCTGACTCCACAAAGGGAAGAGTAGGAAGTCATACAAGTAGAGTGGGAAGGACTGAATAAGGCAGTGGTTCTCAACCTTCTGGCCCTTTAAATACAGTTCCTCATGTTGTGACCCAACCATAAAATTATTTTCATTGCTACTTCATAACTGTAATGTTGCTACTGTTATGAATCGTAATGTAAATATCTGATATGCAGGATG
>NW_006296624.1:319388-320343 GCF_000327345.1 Myotis davidii | reverse complement strand
ACTTCATCACTGTAATGTTGCTACTGTTATGAATTGCAATGTAAATATCTGATATGCAGGATGGTCTTAGGCGACCCCTGTGAAAGGGTCATTCGCCCGCCAAAGGGGTCGCGACCCACAGGTTGAGAACCGCTGGAATAAGGACTAGGGACTGTGAAACTATAGAATAGAATGATGAGTCAAATGATAAATAAATAAGACAGGTTTCACACTACCTCTAACTAATGAACAGACTATTTCTAAGCTGTAGCCCAATACTTACTGTTTGTTTTTTATGGATTTTTAGAGAGAGAGATCTGTTGTTTAACTTATTTATGTATTCAGTGGTTGCTTCTTGTATGTGCCCTGACCAGAGGGAACCCAAAACCTTGGTATATTGGGACAAAGCTCTAACGAACTGAGCTACCTAGCCAGGGCAATACTTACTGTTTTATTTATAATTGATTTTAAACAAAGAGCCAGGATTATGGTCTGTTTTCTGAAAAACAAATTTCATATATCGGTGTGAAGGTGATCATCCCTCAGTTACTTTGGAAAAAAAAAAAAAAGATGGAAAGTAATGGATATTTTTCCATCAAAAATTTAATCTTAATCCAAAGGAAAAATAAACTTTCTTTTCTTCCTCTCTCTCTCTCTCTCTCTCCCCCTCCTCACCCGAGGATATTTCCGCATTGATTTGTAGGGAGAGTGGAAGAGAGAGGTAAAGACAGAGAGAAACACTATGTGAGAGAAACACATTGATTGGTTGCTTCCTGAACGAGCCCAGACCAGGGCCCTGGCCTGGGAGGAGCCTTCAACCAAGGTATGTGCCCTTGACCGGAATCAAACTCGGGACCCACCCTTTGGTCCGCAGACCGATGCTCTAACCACTGAGCAAAGCCAGGCTAGGGTTTTCCTTCTTTTCTCTCTTTCTTTCTTTCTTTCTTTCTTTCTTCTTTCTTCCTTTCTTTCTTTC
>NW_006296624.1:315479-318336 GCF_000327345.1 Myotis davidii | reverse complement strand
GAGAATATCAACTAGAGAGAGAAACATGGATCGGCTGCCTCCAGCATGGCCCCTATTGAAGATTGAGTCCGCAACCCAGGCATGCGTCCTGACTGGGAATTGAACCAGTGACCTCTCAGTGCATGGGATGATGCTCAACCAACTGAGCCACACTGGCCAAGACAAGAAGAAACACTTTAAAAAATGCAATGTTATTATAGCTGTGTATAGCAGAGATACGTTAAACTTTAAAAGTTTTCAACTTCTAAATACAAGATTGATTATCATTTACAAAGTGCCTAAAATATCACTGACAAAATGATTTAAAACTGATACAGCATCTGTTTTTGCAGGTGGAAAAACCTAATAAAATCTTACACAGTGGCTTTCATTCTTTTTTCTTTCTTCTATAAATCCTTCCAGAGTGTTCATATTTCTCAACATTATTTTCTTAAGACTTCAGGTTTCTGAGATCATTAACAGGAAATATATTGGACATTCTAGAAGCTATTTAACAATATAATTTCAGAAGTAATAAATTGGTTGTTAAAGAGGTTCAGTGAACACATATAATTTAAATGCTAAGTAATTTAAATAATCCTTAGGTACTGAAATGCATCCTCTTAATTTCATTGAAAGTTAGGCCACAAATAGAGCTTAACCTCAGTTTAATGTATAACTAAATTAATAGGTTGAGGTCAAGATTTTTGTTTGATTGCTTGTTTTTAAACAAGTATATATTTAAAATTAATTTGTAATTAAATTAATAAGTTGAGGTGAAGGTTTTTGTTTGTTTACTTGTTTTTGAACCTTTAGCATAGCCATGGCCATTTACTCCCTAACAAATACAGTTTATTAAGATAAGCAAACCGAACCTGAAGATTACTGCTCAGACTACACTTGAAAGTTAAAAACTGTGTCAGGTGTTTACTTGGTCCTAATTTCGTGGTCTCTATGAGTCGGGTAATCTCCAAAATCTCTGAGTTTTAAATGGTTAAATTTGCACACATGGAGAACCATTTTCCAAGTATTATTTTTTACTGATTAGAATGGACCAACAGAAGGTATAAGCTGCTTGTTTCAACTCACAGACTCTTACTTTCCTCAACTGACACTTTCTGTAGGTATTAATTTGCATTTACATGATTCAAAACACATTTTGATGATTTGCTCTGCATTGCAATCTCATAAGTACTAGTAATACTAGCAACAAAAATTATTGTTATTATAGTAGTATTGGCTCCATTTTGCAGATGAGGAAAACTGAGTTTGGGAGGTGGTAATGGGTAAGATTATAGGCTCTGAAGTTACACAGTCAGAGTTTGTTTTGCAGTTCCATCTTTTATCAGGGTCTGACCGTGGGCAATTCACTTAATTCTCTACACATGAACATTTCCGTGAATCAGGGATAATAACAGTATCCATCTCAAAGGGTGAAGATTGCATAAACCAATGTACAAAACGTGCTTGGAAAAGTACCCAGAACTTAGAAAATGTTCAATAAGTATTATGTATTCTTCTTCTTCACCTTATTTTTCCTGTTATTATCAAGATTATTATTATTTTCATCTATATTATACAGTAAGTGTAATATTGTCCAGGATTTAAATTTAATCCTCTGTGGTGTCAAAGTGCACAGACTTAAACATTTACCCTTGAAATACTTCACTAAGTATTCAGATTATGTTTGTTTAAATATTCATAATTATATTTATATGGCCCCAACACATTAACTTTTGAAAACTATTTTTGAAATGTGTCCTGTTAAGTGCTTTTATTTTGAGAGATATTTAAGACCAATAAAATAATAAAACATTACTTTTCTAGAACTCTATTCATACTAAATGTTCTTATTATTTCAAATTCTATCCCTGAAGTTCTACAAAATATAGCAATATTAAATTTTGTGTTTGCAGTTATTCAAGTTGAGAGTTTGATTTATATGGGTTATTTAAAACCATATGTAGGAATTCAGGTGTGCTTTTACAAATAAAATATATTTTAAAAATATCTGATGTTGATCTTTTGAAGAAATCTATTAAAACTTGGGTATAGAGTATATTACAGAAAAGTAATGTTTGCACTTAAAAGTTTTTAAATTGAGAATTTGGGGCAAAGTAAATTTATCTTATAATATTTTAAAATTTAGTATTAATTAAATGAATAATGTTACATAATTTTAAATTGTACATAAATTCATTTATTTTAAGAGATTTTTCCAAGTGAAAACTACCCATTTCTCTTTAAAAAAAAAAGCTAAGTATTTATTTAAATTCAGAAACCATTCTACATTAACTTTAGTAATATTTGAACCAGTACCCAATATACAGCAAATGGAAAGTTCTGTATGATTAAACAATAACCCAAAATGCATTCTCTATATTTAACTTCCTTCTGATATAGACTGCTTATGATTTTGATTAATAGTTCTCTTTTAATATAACTTGTGTTTTCTAAAAGATACTTTATGAAGGTACAAAACATTATTATTTATTAATGGCTGCTGGTTAATAATAATATACTAAGAGTTTGTCAGATGCAATTTGGAATATTATTTCTTAAGCAAAAATTAATGCATTAAAACATTCAAATATTGTGCTTTTTAACCTCCTATTTTAGAGTGGAAATTGAGCGTGGAAGATATAGCCCAAGTTCCAAAAAGTCAAAATAAACACTTACACAAATCCTTTTGATTTTTGGTGATGTCAATTGAGCACAATGAGATTTGCAGAAGATTCTATTGTTAAAATATGTCAGTGCTGCCCTAACCAGTTTGGCTCAGTGGACAGAGCATCACCCTGCAGACTCAAGGGTCCCAGGTTCAATTCTGGTCAAGGGCATGTACCTTGGTTGTGGGCACATACCCAGTAGGGAATGT
>NW_006296624.1:313957-315423 GCF_000327345.1 Myotis davidii | reverse complement strand
ACCCAGTAGGGAATGTGCAGGAGGCAGCTGATCGTTGTTTCTCTCTCATCAATGTTTCTAACTCTCTGTCTCTCTCCCTTCCTCTCTGTAAAAAATCAATAAAATATATATATATTTTAAAAATATGTCAGTGCAGTTGAAAAAATCTAAATAAGTACCTTGGTAAAGTTTATCAAAATTGCTCTAAAGGTAGATTTGGAAATAGGATATTTTCTCCTGCAATAAAATTGTTATCCAAGAATTATGAAACATTATAAGTAACATGGACTTCATAGAATATTAAGATAGTTTTCTTATTCAAATGTGATTTATATCCTTAACTTGTAAATTACATTTGAAGTTTAATTGAGTATGGACTTAAAAGGCTTTCATGATATAGTACTAGAAGAAGCAGACCAGTAAATTCAGCTTAATTATAATATGGAGGATGTTCCAGAACTGCTTCAGTATTTTTTAAAAGGCATATCTAATTTAATTACATTAAAATGCCCCATTTATTATAGTCTTAATTATACATTTGTCCATTCATTTAGAAAGTATTTATTAAACAACTACTATGTGTTCAGCACATGTTAAGCACTCTTCAGAATGGCCTTTCAAGCCAAATAATTTCTATACTTTATTGTGGAAGCAGGATATATAGATATGAATGATTTTTTAAATGGTGGTGTAGCCCTAGCCAGGTGGCGTAGTTGGTTGGAGCACTGTCCTTTGCACCAAAAAGATTGTGGGTTCAATTTCCCGTCAGGGCACATACCTACGTTGGGAGTTCCATCCCGGGTTGGGACACATATAAGAGGCAACTGATCAGTATTTCTCTCTAACCTCTCTTTCTCTTTCTCTTGCTCTCTCCACCCCTCCCCACCCCCTTCTCTCTCTAAGAGCATATGCTCCAGTGAGGATAAAACAGAAATTAAAAAAAAAAACTACTTGGGGGAAAATGGTATAATGTCTACAAAGTTTTTGCCTAACTGCATGGAATGCAACTTCTGTCCTTAGATTTCTGTGACCTCAGGAGTCTACCAGCTGAAATTTATACAATAAATCGCATTTCACAAAGTCAGGGGGAGAGGGAAAAGTTGAGAGGAAACATTTTGACAAGAAATTTCAGTCTAGAAATGTTAGAATTCTCTTCTATCATAAATGTTACAAATATTATCTAAGAGAGGCAACATTAAAGACATGTCTGCATTGGTTTGCCTATTATTACCTATTTATTGATTAACAAGTTGGCTTGACTGTTCTCTCTTTTTATTTTTTAAAATATTCTTTCATAAATTGATGTTTTTACTTAATTGCCAAATTGATCATGTGTGCTAGTGCAGTCTAAACACAGAACAAAATATTTATATCTGTATGTGCTTACTCCATGCAGTAAGGTAAGAATAGGTGTCATGGAGAAGAAAAATGCATATAATTCTCCAAAGGAAGGAAACAAGGGAGAAAGGAACAAACTTTTGAGAATG